>NW_026571207.1:1252893-1274379 GCF_026225935.1 Boleophthalmus pectinirostris | reverse complement strand
ATCCTCTATACAACCTTTAAGACACGTTTTCTTCTTCCTGTTGCTTTTTGAGAAATGTCCTTTTCTGTTTTTATATGACCCACTTTTATTCTCTGGCTTTTAACACCGCGTGAGTTGTGTGGTCCTCTGTGTCTTTTATTTATTTTTATGTGTTTTTATTGGTTTTACTGTATTTATTTAGTATTTTATTTATTGGTTTATTTATTTCTATTCTATGATTTTGTTTTTATTTTTATTTTTACTGGTTTTATTTTATTTTACTGGTTTTATTATTTTAAGACTAGTATTATTTTAGTAGTTTATTTTATCATCTTATTGTTGTTATTTTTATGTATTTGTGCAGCACTTTGGAAACAGTTTGTTTGTGAAATGTGCTATAGACATAAAAGTGGATTGGATTGGATATGTGAGTGATTTTATTTTTATTTTTTTCTGTTGGGTAAACTTAAAATACAAATGAAAAAAAAAAAATCTATCAAAACTGTCTTGACCTAAATATCAGGTTTGTGTTGTGTCTCCTGACCTGTTCCTGGATCCTGGTGAACACCTGTGTCCCTCTGTTTCCCACCAGACTCTGCTGGATCTCCTTCAGAAGAACTTTCTCCACTGGGATCTCTCTGCTCTCCACAAAGAACTTCTGATAGATCTCTCCCACGATCTGCGGCACTTCACTCTGCAGAAGAAGAACGTGTCAATGCAACGACAGGATCGGGAAGGTGACTGTCAGAATAATTTTATTATCCCATATTTGCTAAATACTTGTGTGATATTCTGCCTATGAGTTAACCATTTATGTACTACATTCTTTGATTTATAATGTACCAATCACTTGTCACTTGTTGAATAACCTCTGTGTGTTTGACAACTGTGTGCAGTGTCTGTCGCTCTAGTGAACCTCGAGATGATTCCTCACATGAAGCCAACTCCACTGTCACACATGCAAGAGTTATGATGGTGTCTGACCTAAGGCACCTCCTGATTGTTAATCATGTTTTATGTGTTTGTACTATGCTAGCTGCATCAGTTTCTTATTATGTCTTTGCTGGTTTCCCTTCCCCTTGAGAATTATCATTCTGTAACTGTGAAATAAAAGGAGGAGAAGCATCAGAACGTGTGTATCTCTTGTCTTGGTTTAGCTAACAGTGACTTTTAAAACATATTCCCCTACAGATTACAGATTACACACACCAAAATGTAGTTTGTAACATAATCCATTAAATTACTTAAAGTGAGTAATGTAATCTGATTACTTTGGATTACTTGATTTGCTGTAGAGAAACAAAGACGAGGAAATCTTCACATAAGAAGTTTTGTCTGATAAAAGAAAATAAAAAGTCCAAACTTTACTGAACCAAATTAAAAATATTATTGATAGAAGAAGAAGAAACGCGTCCACACAGCAGGATTTAGTCCTGTTAAATCCTGGTTTTAGTCCTGGTTTAGATCTGGTTTAGACCTGGTTTAGTCCTGGTTTAGACCTGGTTTAGATCTAGTTTAGACCTGGTTTTAGTCCTGGTTTAGACCTGGTTTAGACCTGGTTTAGACCTGGTTTAGATCTAGTTTAGATCTAGTTTAGACCTGGTTTAGACCTGATTTAGATCTAGTTTAGACCTGGTTTTAGTCCTGGTTTAGTCCTGGTTTAGACCTGGTTTAGATCTAGTTTAGACCTGGTTTAGATCTAGTTTAGACCTGGTTTTAGTCCTGGTTTAGTGCTGGTTTAGACCTGGTTTAGATCTAGTTTAGACCTGGTTTTAGTCCTGGTTTAGATCTAGTTTAGACCTGGTTTAGACCTGGTTTAGACCTGTTTAGATCTTAGAGTTTAGACCTGGTTTTAGTTTAGACCTGGGTTTTTCCTGGTTTAGACCTGGTTTAGATCTAGTTTAGACCTGGTTTAGACCTGGTTTAGACCTGGTTTTAGTCCTGGTTTTAGACCTGGTTTAGATCTAGTTTAGACCTGGTTTAGTCCTGGTTTAGATCTAGTTTAGACCTGGTTTAGACCTGGTTTAGACCTGGTTTAGATCTAGTTTAGACCTGGTTTTAGTCCTGGTTTAGACCTGGTTTAGACCTGGTTTAGATCTAGTTTAGACCTGGTTTTAGTCCTGGTTTAGATCTAGTTTAGACCTGGTTTTAGTCCTGGTTTAGACCTGGTTTAGACCTGGTTTAGACCTGGTTTAGACCTGGTTTTAGACCTGGTTTAGTTTAGACCTGGTTTAGTTTAGACCTGGTTTTAGTCCTGGTTTAGATCTAGTTTAGACCTGGTTTAGATCTAGTTTAGACCTGGTTTTAGTCTGGTTTAGTCCTGGTTTAGAGTTTAGACCTGGTTTTAGTTTAGACCTGGTTTAGATCTAGTTTAGACCTGGTTTTAATTCTGGTTTAGTCCTGGTTTAGATCTAGAATAGACCTGGGTTCAGTCCTGGTTCAATCCTGAATTAGTCCTGGTTTAGACTTGGTAAAAAAAAAAAAAAGAAAAGAAAAAAAGAAGAAATTTAGCCCAAAATGTGAAAACAGTAAAATCCCTCTGTGTAATCCACTTATTTCAACAAAGTAACTGTAATCCAACTCCCACTCAGTGAAACAGTAACTGTAACTGAATACAGTTACTCATCATTTGTACTCTGATTACTCCGGTACATGTCATAGGTGCTTTGATGATGACCTTGTTTGCTGTTTTGAGCGTCTCTACGAGCTCCCAGAAGCTGATGAGTGCTCTCTTATCCACGCGCTCCATATAAACTCTGAAGTGCTCCCTGTAGCCCGCGTTACACAGGATGTCCTCCAACTGCAGGATCTGAACAGAGACACGGACAACACTGGAGTCAGAGAAAACACGGATGAAAAAGGACATATTATTCTGGATTGGGACAGGGCAAAACGTAGGCAAGGCAAGTTTATTTGTACAGCACAATTCGTACACAAAGTAATTCAAAGTGCTTTACAGAATAAGAAATACATTAAAATCATAATAAAAACAAATCAAAACATAAATAATCATGAAGATTAAAATTTTAAAAGAGAGACATAAATTGGAGAGAAGAGTGCGGAATGAAAACCTTTCAGTTATTTGCACAGTTAAACAGAAATGTTTTGAGTCTGGATTTAAACAGCGTCACAGAAGAGTCTGTCTCACATGTTCAGACTGTTCCAGGTTTTAGCTGCATGAACCTGAAACTCTGACTCCCCTTGTTTAGTCGTGACTCTGGGCACCAGCAGGAGTTGGTCCCTGAGCTCCTCAGAGTGTGAGATGTTCATATGACACTAACATGTCACAGATGGACTTTGGTGCTCGGACATGGAGACACTTGTACAAACAGAGCTGCTTTAAAGTCTCTGAGCCACAGGAGCCAGAGCAGAGACCTGAGACCAGGACTTATGTGCTCGTACTTCCTAGTTCGAGTCAGGACCCGAGCTGCAGCGTTCTGGATGTTCTGGATGTTCTGGATGTTCTGGATGTTCTGGATGTTCTGGATGTTCTGGATGTTCTAGATGTTCTGGATGTTCTAGATGTTCTAGATGTTCTAGATGTTCTGGATGTTCTAGATGTTCTAGATGTTCTAGATGTTGTGGATGTTCTGGATGTTGTGGATGTTCTGGATGTTCTGGATGTTCTGGATGTTGTGGATGTTGTGGATGTTGTGGATGTTGTGGATGTTGTGGATGTTGTGGATGTTGTGGATGTTCTGGATGTTCTGGATGTTCTGGATGTTCTGGATGTTCTAGATGTTCTGGATGTTGTGGATGTTCTGGATGTTGTGAATGTTCTGGATGTTCTGGATGTTCTAGATGTTCTAGATGTTCTGGATGTTGTGGATGTTCTGGATGTTGTGAATGTTCTGGATGTTCTGGAAGTTCTGGATGTTCTGGAAGTTCTGGATGTTCTGGATGTTCTGGATGTTGTGGATGTTCTGGATGTTCTAGATGTTCTAGATGTTCTAGATGTTCTGGATGTTCTAGATGTTCTAGATGTTCTAGATGTTCTGGATGTTGTGGATGTTGTGGATGTTCTGGATGTTCTGGATGTTGTGGATGTTGTGGATGTTGTGGATGTTCTGGATGTTCTGGATGTTGTGATGTGTTCTGGAGATGTTCTGATGTTCTGGATGTTCTGGATGTTGTGGATGTTCTGGATGTTTGTGATGTTCTGGATGTTCTGGATGTTCTAGATGTTTCTAGATGTTCTGGATGTTGTGGATGTTCTGTATGTTCTGTATGTTCTGGATGTTCTGGATGTTCTGGATGTTCTGGATGTTCTGGATGTTCTGGATGTTCTGGTTGTTCTGGATGTTCTGCAGCGTCTCACAGCTCGTTTGGAGAGACCAGTGAGCAGAACATTACAGTATCTAACCTACTGGAGACAAACGCATGGATAAGTTTCTCCAAGTCTGATTTAGACAGTAAACCTTTGATTTTCGCTATGTTTTTTAGATGGTAAAAGGCTGCAGATGTTATTGATTTGATGTGGCTGTTAAAGTTCAAGTCTGAGTCCATTATTACCCCGAGATTTCGTACCATGATAATAAAGATGATATTTATGATGTTACACTTTTAGGCCTGTTGTTTTACACTGTTTAGTCCAGATAAAGATATTTTTATTGTCGACTAGTAGAGGTGTAACAATACTGGCGTGCGATATCGTCGTGGTCTTGTCATGGCATTAAACTGTGTCTTTAGGAAAAAATAAGAATTTTCAGTCTGCTCCTGTGGCACATTAGCTTGATTTATCAGCTGTAGAAACAATCTGATCTCACAGAGGGAGAATTTGTTCGCGCTACGATAGGCGGTACTTTTTTATTTTACCAATCGCTGCTATTTGGTCGTGACACACGTGTCCAGTCAAGTGTTAACGGAGGAAACAGGGTCAGATTTTTGACATTCAAATGTCTCTTATTCAGAAACTAGAGGGACTATTGAAATAAGTAAAGTATCAGAATGTAGGAAAGAGTTACACTCCAACAGGGTCAAGTTAAACCTGTGATATTCTTTCAAGTTGTTGACAAAAAATGTAAAAAATCGTTTAATGTGATGATACAGTATCAATATCATGGGCTGCTGTATCGATGTATCACCAAGAGGATTTTTACGTGTGTTTTACTAAATTATTTTGTTACAGTGCTACTGTTTTGTTGCTTGTGGAGTGAAAGGAAACTCGTTTATGCGACACATTTGACATTTTGACTGTTTTGAGGATTAAAATGTTTGTGTTTCATATGAACTTTACACAAGAAGAAGTGGTTTAACAAAGACTTTTAGTATCACAGCCATGATTTAGCCTTTATTTTTTATTGAACTGTATCGAATCGATTTGAAATATATATCGAATCGAAAGTGCACTCTATCGAGATATGTATCGTATCGTGGCCTGTGTATCGAGGTATGTATCGTATCGTGGCCTGTGTATCGAGATATGTATCGTATCGTGGCCTGTGTATCGAGATATGTATCGTATCGTGGCCTGTGTATCGAGGTATGTATCGTATCGTGGCCTGTGTATCGAGATATGTATCGTATCGTGGCCTGTGTATCGAGGTATGTATCGTATCGTGGCCTGTGTATCGAGATATGTATCGTATCGTGGCCTGTGTATCGAGGTATGTATCGTATCGTGGCCTGTGTATCGAGGTATGTATCGTATCGTGGCCTGTGTATCGAGGTATGTATCGTATCGTGGCCTGTGTATCGAGGTATGTATCGTATCGTGGCCTGTGTATCGAGGTATCGTATCGTATCGTGGCCTGTGTATCGAGGTATGTATCGTATCGTGGCCTGTGTATCGAGGTATGTATCGTATCGTGGCCTGTGTATCGAGGTATGTATCGTATCGGCACTTTCTTAATGATACCCAGCCCTACTCCCCACCATATTGCAATAAATATCGTACCGTGAGGTTCATACTGTGACGATATCGTATCGTGAGACTTGGATATCGTTACATCCCTACCGACTAGTCACTATTGGTCAATGAACCTCTGAAGCCGGAGTTGACACTGGATGAAAAGCCTGAAAAGGTTTGTACAAATATTATAAATACAACAGTTTTTATTGTTTTGATTTAGTTATAACTAGGGATGGGCATGATTAATCGATGAATTGATAAGTGATCATCAAGAATTTCATCGATTATGTTAATTTTAATCGACAAACTGAATGTATGTTGCTGTGTGTGTCGTGACCAAACAGGTGTGTACATGTGTCTCTGCATCAGAAGGAGCGAGACACAAACAGTGGGTCAGTCTGTAACGAACCGAAGCACAAATGTGGATTTAACGATGATTTGGACAAGAAATTCCACACTTTCCGTTGCGTTGGGACAAGTGTGAGTCCATGTGCACAGTGGATAAAGCAGCACATATGTTTCTGTGTCCAGTGGGAAAAAGTTTTTTCCAGGTGAGAGTCGCTCAATGTGGATGACGAGGCCCCGCCCCCTCCCCCGTACGCTGTCCTGGTTTTGACAAACACAAATCTGGTCACACTGACCTGTATTCACCTGAGTCATGTCTTTTAATCCTGACACAAGTTGAACCACATCAGCGACACAAGAGCTGGAGTTTTATCTTCTGTTAGTTTATGCAAATTAGTGATGTGGTTTTAAAGGTTGTATAGAGGATTTTTTAAGGAAAGTGAAATACAGCAACCGTCCTTTTTCCAAATGTTGTGCCTGCGTGACACCACCTTCCTCCTCCAGAGCCTCAGTAGAAACACCTCCTCCCGCCTCTTTACTCTAAAAATCACACTTGTTTACAGCCAGTGTGTGTTCAGAATTACTGTTGAAGTGACCCGTCTAGAAATATTTTAGCGACCGACGAAGGACTGAGACCGGGACCAGAACAACCCCTTCGTCTGCTTCAGTCGCACAACGTGAGGAAGCGACAGTTTGGAAAAGCCTCTAAGAACCGCTGCATAAACCACGTAATCCCCGCGCGCCGACGACTCAGTTACACTAGAAACGTAGGGAGTTTGATTGACAACCTAACAGCCAATAGAAAATGAGGCAGCCTCGTTTTCTATTGGCTGATGTTTCTCTGGCCTCAACACGTCCACAGTTGATGGATTTTCATTCTTTTTTTTTTTTTTGGTCATCATAATTCCAAGGCTGCTGCATCTCTGTAATAGTATTTTAAACTTTCAATGAGTGCGTATACATGCACATCAATAACCCGGTTATTCGCCATATCCCGGTTCTGTCAGTGTTCGTGTTACTGTGTTTACATGCGCACTGAGAAACCGGGACACTCATATCGGCGTGTACATGATCAAATGGAGTATCCCGGTTTCTTGACATAATCTTACAAATGCGCAGGCGCAAAAATTAACTTAAATCAATTTCATAAACCAGGAAAAATACAAACCGTGAGCTCCTTTAGCATAAGAAGCTAAGGAGCTACGAGATCTCCCACAATCCACTGTGCAGATTCTTCATTAAAATCTTCTGCATAAATAAACTCAACTTTACAACATATAAACCATAAACACTATAGACACATCAGCCCGTTTGATCAGATAATTCAGCTCTGATCACATTTGTTTACGTTTTACAGAAACGAAACTTAAGACCGTTTGGCTAATTAGCATAAACTGTTAGCGGCGATAAAAACAACTCGCTGCTTGTGCCGCTGATGCGATCAGTTTCTTTTGGACTAAATGACACGACTCTGTGGATTATGTGTGTTATTTCTGTGACAGAAGAGGCGCTAATGATGGTAAATGTGTTCCGTGCGTATAGAGTATAGGAGATAGTTCATGTTTTAGCTTTTCAGCGTCACATGAGTGCAGGTCGTACGTGTGCAGGTCGTACGTGTGCAGGGTTTAGCGCAGCTCTTTATTTTACAGTCATTTCACTCGTTTGGTCACTTTATTTATGTTTGGTATGTTGGTCATTTATTTATTTATGTCACTACTGTTGTGTTGAGAGGCTGGAAAGTGTCTTTTTGGACGCATGCGACTCAACTTTATGTTGCAGTAACCGGGGATACTGCGTTTACATGACACAAGTATCCCGGTTACTATCGGAAATAACCAGCTACAGTAACCTCGGTTTCTAATAACCGGGACACTGCCATAACCGGGTTACTGCGTATACATGCACCATGAAGAAACTGGGATACTCAAAAAACCCGATCATAACCGGGTTATTGATGTGCATGTAAACACACTCAATGACAATTTGAAACAAAACAAAAAAATCCTCCATACAACCTTTAAGTTTTGTTTCTGTGAGATTTGAACAAAACTGAATTAAACACATTAATCTCAAACAGCTGATGTGGCTCTAGAGTCGTTACGGTTTATATGTCGTAAAGTTGAATTTATTTATGCAGATTAGTGCAGATAGTAATAATAATGATGATCATTTTAATATAAAAACATTAATGATTCATCGATAATAATAATTAAGAAAATTTCATCGAATGCCCATCCCTAGTTGTTCTAACTTCTGCTTCCACTCTTGGTGTTTTAGCTCTTTCGCTCGAGCCTTTGCAGAGCCTCCGCGGTCTGTGTTTTAAGTCGCTCCAGGTTTAACATTTACATTTACCGCAGCCTGTCTGCCTCCCCTCACAGCAGAGCGGAAAATCAATCGGCTCCTGTGCAGGTGCAATTAAATCACAATATTTAAAATCTCACGTCATCCCCCGTCTCTGTCACAATAAATAAACCGTGTCTTTTAGAACAGACTTGACTATTTTACTGATCACGTTTAAAGCTCGTTTTAGGTCTTGCGCCGAGTTACATTTCAGAACTTTTAACGCCGACTAGATCCTCCTTTTCAGCCTTTTCAGTCCAGGTTCCTCGGCTCCATCACCATCAGCATCATCCTTTAAATCACTTCTTAAGACTCATTTTTATCGGTTGACCTTCTTTTATCTGGTCTTAGCTTGCTCCTTATTTATTTTATTCACTTATTTAGTGTAATTTACTGCATCGTTTTTGTAAGCCTTCTATTATATCTGACCAGTGTAAAGTCATCGAAAGTATCAAAAATCTGATAATAATCGATAATAAAACTAGTACAGGAACTATGTAGACCTTGGGTGACGCCCTGCTCCACGGGCTCGGAGTTCTCTCCTTCTCTCTAGTCCAAGATTAGTCCTGGTTCAGTCCTGGTTTAGTCCTGGTTTAGACCTGGTTTAGACCTGGTTTACCTGGACCTGGTTTAGTCCTGGTTTAGTTCAGTCCTGGTTCAGTCCTGGTTCAGTCCTGGTTCAGTCCTGGTTCAGTCCTGGTTCAGTCCTGGTTCAGAGTCCTGGTTTTCAGACCTGGTTTCAGTCCTGGTTTAGCCTGGTTTAGACCTGGTTTAAGTCCTGGGTTTCAGTCCTGGTTCAGTCCTGGTTCAGTCCTGGTTCAGTCCTGGTTTAGTCCTGGTTCAGTCCTGGTTTCAGTCCTGGTTCAGTCCTGGTTTAGACCTGGTTTAGTCCTGGTTTACCTGGTTTAGTCCTGGTTTAGACCTGGTTTCAGTCCTGGTTCAGTCCTGGTTTAGACCTGGTTTCAGTCCTGGTTTAGTCCTGGTTTAGTCCTGGTTAGTCCAGTCCAGTCCTGGTTCCAGTCCTGGTTCAGTCCTGGTTCAGTCCTGGTTCAGTCCAGTCCAGGTTTAGTCCTGTCCCCAGTTTTAGTCCTGGTTTAGTCCTGGTTATTGATGACGTCACAGATCACGTACCCCCACTTAAAAAATCTCCACCCAGTCACCAGATCAGTGCAGTCCAGTCTCCAGTTTTTTCAGTCCAGTCCTCAGTCCAAGTTCCAGCCACAATCCAGTCAGTCCAGTCCAGCCCAGTCCAGTCCAGCCCAGTCCAGTCCAGTCCAGCCCAGTCCAGTCCAGTCCAGCTCAGTCCAGTCCAGTCCAGTCCAGTCCAGTCCAGTCCAGTCCAGTCCAGCCCAGTCCAGTCCAGTCCAGTCCAGCCCAGTCCAGTCCAGTCCAGTCCAGCCCAGTCCAGTCCAGTCCAGTCCAGTCCAGTCCAGCCAGTCCAGTCCAGTCCAGTCCAGCCCAGTCCAGCCCAGTCCAGTCCAGTCCAGTCCAGTCCAGTCCAGTCCAGCCCAGTCCAGTCCAGTCCAGTCCAGTCCAGTCCAGTCCAGCCAGTCCAGTCCAGTCCAGTCCAGTCCAGTCCAGTCCAGTCCAGTCCAGTCAGTCCAGTCCCAGTCCAGTCTCAGTCCAGCCTCAGTCCAGCAGCCAGTCCAGCCCTGTACCTTCTGGCTCTGGGGCTCCTCGCTCTCCTCTGCTCCTCCCTCTTCGCTGTTCTCGTAGTTGGGGCCTCCCAGCAGACGGATGCGTTTCTCACACTGTTTCTTGGCGACCGTCAGCTGGTTGATGTATCTCTTCATGTCTCGGGCTCGGAGCAGGTCGGCCTTCATCGCCGCCAGCTCTTTGCCTTTACGGTCTGAAAACGGCCAACGGCAGAGAAAACGGTGAACGTGAACGCCGGGCTGTTGACTTTTTGCGGACAAAAAAAAAAAATCCACGTGTCGTTCGTTCGTTCGCTTTTCAAAATGAAACTAAAAATGAGAAAACAAAAAAAAAACAACGACTATTTTCTTCGTTATTTGTCTCCAAAACCAAAATGAAAAAAACAGATAATGATTCGTTTTTTTTTAAGTTTTCGATTTTGGGTTTAAATGAAGAATGGAAAAAAATGGATAACAGACTAAACCAGGACTGAACCAGGACTGAAACCAGGACTAAACCAGGACTAAACCAGGACTAAACCAGGACTAAACCAGGACTAAAACCAGGACTAAACCAGGACTAAACCAGGACTGAACCAGGACTAAACCAGGACTAAACCAAGACTAAACCAGGACTAAACCAGGACTAACCCAGGACTAAACCAGGACTAAACCAGGACTAAACCAGGTCTGGGACCAGACCAGAACTAGATCAGGACTGACACCAGCACCAGACCGGCACCAGACCGGGACTGAGACCAGGACTGAGACCAAGACCAGACCGGGACTGAGACCGGCACCAGACCGGGACTGAGACCAAGACCAGACCGGGACTGAGACCGGCACCAGACCGGGACTGAGACCAGGATCAGACCGGTACTGAGACCGGCACCAGACCGGGACTAGACCGGGACAGAGACCATTACTGAGACCGGGACTGAGACCGTCACCAGACCGGGACTGAGACCGGGACTGAGACCGGGACCAGACCAAGACCAGACCAAGACCAGACCAGGACTGAAAACGGTTTAGTCCTGTTCCGTGTAGTCCTGGTTCAGTCCTGTTTCAGTCCTGGTTTAGTCCTGTTTCAGTCCTGTTTCAGTCCTGGTTCAGTCCTGGTTCAGTCCTGGTTCAGTCCTGGTTCAGTCCTGGTTTCAGTCCTGGTTCAGTCCTGGTTCAGTCCTGGTTCAGTCCTGGTTTAGTCCTGGTTCAGTCCTGGTTCAGTCCTGGTTCAGTCCTGGTTCAGTCCTGGTTTAGTCCTGGTTTCAGTCCTGGTTCAGTCCTGGTTCAGTCCTGGTTCAGTCCTGGTTCAGTCCTGGTTCAGTCCTGGTTCAGTCCTGGTTTCAGTCCTGGTTCAGTCCTGGTTCAGTCCTGGTTTAGTCCTGGTTCAGTCCTGGGTCCTGGTTCAGTCCTGGTTCAGTCCTGGTTCAGTCCTGGTTCAGTCCTGGTTTCAGTCCTGGTTCAGTCCTGGTTCAGTCCTGGTTCAGTCCTGGTTCAGTCCTGGTTTAGTCCTGGTTTAGTCCTGGTCCTGGTTCAGTCCTGGTTCAGTCCTGGTTCAGTCCTGGTTCAGTCCTGGTTTAGTCCTGGTTTAGCCCGGCATCGCAGTTTAAGTCAGGTAAACGGGAAACGGTCGTTATTCGTTTTTTTTTTTTTCCCCCAGTATTTGTTTAAACGCTAAAATCGAAAACTGTAAAAGCGAATCGTTATTTGTTGTTTTTTTTTTTTTCATTTTGGTTTTTGGAGACAAATAATGAAGAAAATTGTTGTTTTTTTCGTTTTCTTGTTTTTGGTTTTTTATATTGAAATACAAATGAACTAATGACACACAGATTAAAAAAGACAACACTTATTTTTTTTTTTAATCAACATTTTGACACAGACATCCTCCTGAGGTTTTGATTGTTTCTTCTAATAAAACACATTTAAAGGAGCACTGTATAATTCTTCTGCTAGACCTGCTCGTCTTCATCCACGGATTGCCCGGAATGTTCCACAGTACGGCTTTAAACTTGTCAATTTCTATGGAGACAAGCAGATGACGTCACTAGGTCAAGTTACAGGTCAAATATAAGGTTTCTACGGCATTTTAGCACGAAAATCAACAGTGTTTAAATAAATGTTAGATAGACGTGTGTTTAATGCCTCAAGGCGGAACATTCCAGAAAGTAAAATAAATCTATAAATGTATTAATCTACTGTATGTATGTATTTATGTGTGTATTTATTTTATGTATTTATTTATTTTATATTTATTTTTTATTTTTATTTATTTTTTATTATATTATTATATCATTCATTCATTCATTTATGCAAGTATGTATTTATATATGTATTTTTAAAACTTTTTTATGTTTATTATATTACATTATTCATTCATTCATTTTTTGTATTTATTTTTATATATTTATTTATTTTTATTGTTTATTATATTATTCATTGATTAATTTTTGTATTTATTTTATTTTATTTATTTTATTTAATAATTTTTAATATTATATCATTCATTCATTCATTTATTTATGTAAGCATTATTTACTTATGTATTTTTTAAAAACTTTTTTATGTTTATTGTATTACATTATTCATTCATTCATTTTTGTATTTATTAAGTATTTATTTATTATTTTATATTTTTTATTTTATTTTTTATTATATCATTCATTCATTCATGTATGTATTTATTTTTATATTATTAATTTATTATATTGTTTATTATATTATATTATACATTATTCATTGATAAATTTTTGTATTTATTTTATGAAAATATGTATTTATTTAATGTTAATTTTTATTTTTTATTATATCATTCATTTATGTATTTATTTATTTATGTGTATTTTTTATTAAATTAAATATTTTATTATATTATATCGTACACTGATTTATGTATTTATTTATGTATTTTTTATTATATTATATCATACATTGATTTATGTATTTATTATTTCATTTATTTTTTTATTATAGCATACATTGATTTATGTATTTATTTATGTATTTATTTGTTTTTATGTATTTATTTATTCATTATATTATATCATATCATTCATTCGTGTATTTATTTATGGACAACAACTTCCGAATTAAAAATACAAATGATCTCAGTGAGAATAATAAAGGCCCAATGTTTAGTTTTGTTGTTGTTATTGTTTTTTTTTCTCTCTCTTAGTTTCATCGACAATAACACCGGATACGTTTAAACATTTACACTTGTTTGTGTGGGCTTTTTGTGTACATATTCACAGTCGTGTTGTGCTCCAAGTGAAAACGCGCCACATAAAAACACGTTTTACTCCAAACTCTAAACAGAAACATTAAAACGCCGCTGAACCAAACTGCCCACACAGGCTCCTCATTACACAACACGAACAGCTCCTCATGTTACTCATCCACAAAACCATGAGGGCTCCTTATGTAACGCTCCCCCCGAACCCTCTGCACAGTTTAGATTTTCACATTTTAACCTTTCAGTCTCCTGTTTCTGAAATATCAACAGTTCTACCCGCGTGGCGAAGAAATGCAAAACCTAAAATCTCTCAGGAGCGTCCGTCGAATGCTTTTCTTCACGGAGATGTCACTGCTTCGTCTGAAATGTTCCACGGTGTCGCGTTAAACTCTCCCATCTTCACGGAGACCAAACTGGACAAAGTTACAGGTCAGATCGGCGGAGAGGCGACACCGTTCACACGTCACAACGCCTGTTTTTCCAGGTGTTTTTGAGCAATAAAACCACCTGGGACTGAAGAAACGTAATGTAAAGATGTTTAATGTCGTACTGTGAAACATTCCAAGCGGAGCGAAATGACTTCTCCATGGCAACGAGCAGGTGACAAGACCCCTCCCTATCCAGAAAAGTTACATAATAAACCTTTAAATCAATAAATAAAACACTTAAGAATCTGATCGTTCTAGAGAAAAATAACAAAAAGTTCTCAGACAAATTGGCAGACCCTCCACCTTAAAGGGCCCGTCTCATGCAAAATAACTCTTTTCACATTGTATCTTCTGCACATATAGGTTTCATTGTTGACAAAAGCGTGCGTTGCATGCTGGGAATTATTTTGGTCGGCGGCAAGAAACACAAATTCAACATGACGGACGGAGCGAGAAAGCACGTAAAGGGTATTGATCCCGGTTATTTATCCACTCTAACGGCAGAGGACCCAAGACCATTTGAGCAGAAATTGGTCATAAGCATCGACTGGTCGACCTGGACAAATCACAAACCTTTTCAAAACCTCCGACGAAAAGGTTGTAGCAAAAACCGTTAGTGGACTCGGAAATATAGCACAATTTGGGTTTTGGAACATCCATTACAAAATAGTTCTGAAATCTTACTGATTTCTTGGAGGCGTCACAGACCTATGTGGAACAGGAACTATGAAAGGCCGACTATAGGCGAGTTTCAGCTGACGTCATTGTTATTAAAAGCCCGCGTTGCTGCTGGGAAATATTTTGGTCGGAGGCAAGAAACACGGTAGCGTCAAACACAGTGCGTAACCTCGCGTATTTATCCCGATAATGGTAAATTCCTGCTGCATTATCGGACGCACAAATAGAAGCACGGAAGAAGGAAAATGTCTTTTTTCATATTCCGAGCTGAAAAGAACCGCTAACGGTGAATTAAACGACTTTCAAACATCCGCAGAGCAAACGTAGAAGATCCTAACAAACCGTGGACTCCAACAAGTTCAACAACACATCGAGACTCTTGGAGGTTTTCATCTTTTCTGCTGTGAATGGCCCAGGAGTTTCCACCAAGTCATTGTGGATATCGCCAAAGTGAATATTTGTCCAGGTAGTTGGCGATTCTGACCAGAAATTTGGTTTGGTTTCACCTTTTGTCGGGGTTGAAAAGGGTGATTTGTCGTCCGTCGATGCTTATGACCAATTTCTGGTCAAATGGTCTTGGGTCCTCTGCCGTTAGAGTGGATAAATAACCGGGATCAATACCCTTTACGTGCTTTCTCGCTCCGTCCGTCATGTTGAATTAGTGTTTCGCGCGCGCTTTTGTCAACAATGAAACTCGCCTATTGCTCCTCCCCCCGCCCGTCCTGAGAAAGCACAGGCTCCGCCCTCCAAACGTGACGTAGGCGACGAGTGAGCCGCCCTTCCTCCGCCATCTCAGGGAGGGAGGGGGACACAGACGTGCACCCTGATAACGGCAGGAATAAACTTTTATTCATCATGGAGATACAGCGCGTTCAGCCGCATGTGTTGGATCCGGAATCGGACGAGGACTTTGAGGAGCACGAAGCTCAAGCACCGCGTCCACATCAGCTGAACATTACTGATTGGAAGTATTAACAAACACTAGTAGATCAACTTATTATATCGAGTTCACTGGTGGAGGCGGTGAAACGCTTCTTAGGTGTATCTGCCGCGTCGTCGTCGTTGCAGCAGCTTTAGTTCGTTGTCACGTGGGAGGGTGGCAGAAATACGCTGCAATTTGTAAAAAAAAAATAAAAAGGCTGAATCAATCTAAAAGGCCCACACATCACTCTTAGAAGGTAGAAAGCTCTGAAAAGTTGATTTTGCATGAGACGGGCCCTTTAAACATTACACAGTGCAGCTTTAAATGCTCACGTATGACACCTCTGCTTTAAAAGACGCGCTGTGTACGTTTTTCCCTTTTGCTTTGCCGGGAATGAAGGCACACCCGAGCTCGCTTCCTGTTTGGAACATGTCCAGCAGGTTCGCTCTGCCCGTTTATAAATACAGTCAGTGCACGTGATGGAGAGAAGCACCACAGAGTTACACACAGAACACACTATGACGCCGTCGTTGTTCGAGTATTTGCACGTGAATCCTGCGGGAGTGTTGCGTTTGTGTTTCCTTGTGTTTGTACCTTTCTGTTTCTTGAGCTGAGGCAGGCTGCTGATGGTGGTGGCATGAATAATTTCTACCACGATCTGATACCTGGGGAGAGACGGAGCCTGTTACCACCGCATCAGTAAATACACAAGATACACAGAGAATGCACAGAACGCACACAGGAGCGACGCTGCGGTCCGGGTCTGTCTCTCTCTAATGGAGCAGGTGGAGGAGTTTTAAACGTGCTGAAAACGACTGCTCCTGTGGGTTCACCGTCTGCTTCTATGGAAACGGTTTAAAGTTATGTTGTTTATTCTGGTTTATTTGAGGGCAAACACGGGAGGAGGAGGAGCAGTGAAATGGATTCAGAGTTACAGGTTTTTACTCAACGCTCTTTTCTTACCGGTGGCACCGAAGCAAATCTGTATTAGCCTGACGTACGGCTGTTGGAAACTAAAACTGTTGATTGATGAATAGGCAGTGTTGGGGAGTAACAGATTACATTTACCAGAGTTACGTAATCAGAGTACAAATTATGAGTAACTATTCAGTTACAGTTACTGTTTAAATAAGTGGTAATTAGATTACAGTGACTTGGTTTCACATTTTGGACTATATCCCTTTTTTTTCCTTCTTTTTTTTTCCCTCTGTATTTCCACTCATTGCCAGACACTAAATCAGGTCTAAACTAGGACTAAAACCAGGTCTAAACCAGGACTAAACCAAGACTAAACTAGGACTAAACCAGGTCCAAACCAGGTCTCATCCAGGTCTAAAACCAGGTCCAAACCAGATCTAAAACCAGGTCTAAACTAGGTAAACCAGGTTCTAAAACAGGTCTAAAACCAGGTTTAAACCAGGTCTTAAACCAGGTTCTAAACTAGGACTAAATCAAGACTAAACCAGGACAAAACCAGGTCCAAACCAGGTCTAAACCAGGTCTAAAACCAGGTCTAAACTAGGACTAAACCAGGACTAAAACCAGGTCTAAACCAGGACTAAACCAGGACTAAACCAGGTCAAACCAGACTAAACCAGGTCCAAACCAGGTCTAAAACCAGGTCCAAACCAGATCTAAAACTAGGTCTAAACTAGGTCTAAACTTGGACTAAAACAAGACTAAACCAGGACTTAACCAGCAGGTCCAAAACCAGGTCTAAACCAGGTCTAAAAGCAGGTCTAAACCAGGTTTAAACCAGTTCTAAACTAGGTCTAAACTAGGACTAAACCAAGACTAAACCAAGACTAAACCAGGACAAAACCAGGTTCAAACCAGGTCTAAAATCAGGTCTAAACTAGGACTAAACCAGGACTAAACCAGGTCTAAACCAGATCTAAACCAGGACTAAACCAGGTCCAAACCAGGTCTAAACTATGTCTCAAACAGGATTTAACAGGACTAATCTATGCCATGAGGACCATGTCTCCTCGTCTTCTATCAATACTATTTTTAATTTGGTTCAGTAAAGTCTGGGCTTTTTATTTTCTTTTATCAGACAAAACATCTTATGTGAAGATTTCCTCGTCTTTGTTTCTCTACAGCAAATCAAGTAATCCAAAGTATTCAGATTACATTACTCACTTTAAGTAATTTAATGGATTCTGTTACAAACTACATTTTGGTGTGTGTAATCTGTAATCTGTAGGGGAATATGTTTTAAAAGTCACTTTCCCAACACTGAACAGGGATGTAACAACATGCGGACATGTTTTTTTAATTGATCTGAATTAAATAGTTCGTAATTAAAATATTCTCCTTCAAGTTTACATGGAAATAATAATTCCGAACTGAGGTTTATATGTTAAATCGTCTTTATTTAATTCCGCTCAATGTCTTGATGACCTGGTTTGGGCACCTCAAATACTCAGTCTATTCAGAAACATCAGGGGCCCGATCTTGCCCCCAATCTAAGCATTAGTACTGGCGCTAAGGAGGGGGCGTGTCCAGGTGGGGCTGTACTTAGCTGCTGTTCATTCGTTTTTCAATACAAAACCAAAAATAAGAAAACGAAAAAACAACAGTTTTCTTCATTATTTGTCTCCAAAACCAAAATGAAAAACAGATAACGATTCATTTTTTCAGTTTTTGATTTTGTGTTTAAATGAAGAATGCAAAAAACGGATAACGGCCGTTTCCCGTTTACGTGACTTCAGTGACTGCGATGCCGAACTTTTGCACCACGTACGGACTGAACCAGGACTGATCCAGGTCCGAGACCAGACCAGGACCAGAGCGGAACTGAGACCGAGACCAGTGGTCCGAGCGGGTCCGTGTCATCGTCTGTGCGCTGGTTCTGTGTGGGGAAAGTGAGATGTTCTGTGGACTCCAGGTCTGGACGTGCTGCTCCAGTCCTCCACACTCAAGAACCACGACTGGTTCTGAGGTGGAGCAAAACATCCAACTGACACTTTCACACCAACGAAAACAAACTGAACTAAGAGCTTTTGGTTCAAATGGACCAGGTCCAGGACCAGACCGGGACCAGAGCGAATCGTTATCCGTTTTTTCATTTTGGTTTTGGAGACAAATAGTGAAGAAAACTGTTGTTTTTTCGTTTTCTTATTTTTGGTTTTATATTGAAAAACGAATGAATGAATGATACACGGAGTGGGACGGTACAAGTGCATATATGGTGACGCCATCTGAACCAATCTGACCGCTGTGGTGTGCAGTCTTTGCCTCATTATCAGGCAGCAAAGAGGAGTGTGGGGAAAAGTTATAAATGTGACAATCAAACAGCTCCAGAGCCTCACGATGCAAATACACACCAGCAGAGGCGCAAAGAATATAGAATTTTGTGTGGGCCATGACAGAAGTGACTGGGTTTGTGTTCAACACTCCACAGACACATGCCCCCCTCTCATGCACGCGCACACACATCAACCTTTTATAGTTTCCTCTGCATTTGTTTAAGACCAGTGTCTGTCTCATGTGCTCCCGTCCCACAGCAGACCCGCTGCTTTCTCGCTCCCGTCTGTCCCACAGTCCAGTCCCACGGACTCACCCGAGGTACGAGTGTTCACCTCTGCTCCCGCTGACCGCTCACATTCTTCACACAAGTGGATGTCTCATGGATTATGGAATAAGTTTATTGTCATATAAATGTTTGTGATGTTACAGCTTTGCACACAGATATGATCCGTGCGCGCAGTGTTGGGGAGTAACAGATTACATGTACCGCCGTTACGTAATCAGAGTACAAATGATGAGTAACTGTATTCCGTTACAGTTACTGTTTCAATGAGTGGTAATTGGATTACAGTTACTTTGCTGAAATAAAGTGGATTACAAAGGCGGTATTTTCCTGTTTTCACATTTTTTGCTACATCCCATTTATTTATTTTTTTATTTCAGGCCGTAATTTCACTCATTGCCTGAAGCCTCAAACACTAAACCAGGACTAAACCAGGACTAAACCAGGTCTAAACAACATGACACCTAACAGTAGGTTGACATAATTTAAGGTGATCTCATATAAAAAATAATTTCTCTATCAATAATATTTTTTAATCTGGTGAAGGAAAAGCTGATCTTGTTATTGTCTTTTAACAGACAAAACCTCTTACGTTAAGATGTTCGTGGTCTTTGTTTCTCTACAGCAAACAGTTTCTTATTCATGGAGACTTGGGACTCAGACAATTTGAAGAAAACAAACAAGAAATTTTCAGGATGTGGTCGCTACATTCATGTCGTTTAAAAAAACATGACAATATCAAGTAATCCAAAGTATTCAGATTACATTACTCACTTTAAGTAAATTTAATGGATTATGTTACAAACTACATTTTGGGGTGTGTAATCTGTAATCTGTAGGGGATTACATTTTAAAAGTCACCTTCCCAACACTGTCTGTGCGCCTGCTGTCACAGATCCGAGCTCAGTGAATGTGCGCAGAGTCCAGCCGCGAGAAAATGTGAGTAAATGGACATGGCAGCATTAGGACACACTTTAAGGACATCGCTGTAAACGGCCTCATGTGAGTGAGCAGCTTTTGAACAGATCCAGATCAGACCAAACTCTAGAGCAGAGCTGAGTGGACACAGGGAGCAGGCGAGGGGCTGTGGGAGGGCATCTGGACGACTCCCGCACAGCACACCAACATGTTATGAATGTTAAGCATTTATCATCCGAATATATTTCCAAATAAAAAAAGCCTTGAACGTGTTACATATTGTTTTTCAGTGAACTCGTTTAATATTTACTTTTACAATTCTTACAGTTCACTGAACGCGTCACACCTGTCGTCTGCTCTGCTCCACCTGATATTCAGACACGACACACGTCCTGTTTAGAACTCCACGCCTCACACTTGTGCTGGAGCGAAGACTGAGGGCACGACCAGGCCCCAGGAGTCTAACCCACAGCCTCCTGGTGAGAGGGAGGAGAAGGGCTAACCACTCTGCCGCTGTGGCCACTTGCCTGAGTTGTTTGAGGAAGTTGACGTCGGCCGAGGTGGAGATGAGTTTGATGAAGTCCTCGTAGGAGGCGGCGTAGGTGTAGGCCTTCTTCTGCTGCTCGGCCTGCTGCTCCCTCTGCTCCAGCTGAGACAGGAGCATGCGGTTTATGGAGTCCGGGTCGCTCAGCACCTCCACGAGAGGCTTCAGCACTGCGCACAGGTAAAACAACAGGTAAACAACAGGTGAACGACAGGTGAACGACAGGCGAACAACAGCAAGAAACTTTTTTCATCGATAAAATACACATATCTAAATAAATATGAAGAGAAGGGCTGAAGAGCTCGACTCATTGTCTGGAGATCTCAGCATCGACTTAACACACTGTAAAAAAGCCTGGTCAGATTTTAAGATATAAACACTGAGTGCGTATACATGCACATCAATAACCCGGTTATGATCGGGTTTTTTGAGTGTCCCGGTTTCTTGATGGTGCATGTATACGCAGTAACCCGGTTTCAGTAACCCGTTTTAAAAGTAACACTCCCAACACTGATCACATCTTGACGTCATCTTACAAATGCTCAAGCGCAAAAATTTACTTAAATCAATTTAATAAACCAAGAAAAATACAAACCGTGAGCTCCTTTAGCGTCAGAAGCTCGGGAGGTTTAACCAGCGGTGAGGAGCTACAAGATATATACCCCACAATAAAACTTCTACATAAATAAACTCAACTTTACAACATATAAACCAGAACCACTGCGGAGCCACATCAGCCCGTTTGATCAGATCATTCAGCTTCGTTTACATTTTACAGAAACAAAACTTAAGACCGTTTGGCAAATTTGCATAAACTGTTAGCGGTGATAAGAACAGTTCACTCCTTGTGCTTTTGGACTGAAGGACACGAGTCAGTGGATTATGTGTGTTGTTTTTGTGACTGGGACAAAGTCATGGGCCAAATTAAATATTTATTGAGAAATTTCAACAACATCTGCATGTTTTCTCTTCTTTCAAGATATGTAATGTTAAACCTTTTCTTATTAAAATAAATGTTTAATAATAGTTTTGCTTAAAGGTTGTATGGAGGATTTTTTTTTTAGTTTCAAATTGTCAGTAAAA
>NW_026571207.1:1240393-1247893 GCF_026225935.1 Boleophthalmus pectinirostris | reverse complement strand
TCGACTTTACATAGAAACTGGACACTTTGACGCTTCGGTGTGAACGAACCTTTTTCACTATTTTCTCACTTGTTCTGACGTTTTTTCCTCATCACAAACAGACCCGGAGTTGTGTTTTGTCTCATTCACACATGTTTAACACTGAAAACGATCTGTTCCACCTTGTGATGTCATGCGGTAATACACGGGGTCATTTTCGCTGACAAAAATTTCCAGTCTTTTCCGTGACTTTTTTCAAGACCTAAAGTGAATTTTCCACGACTTCACGGCTCCTACGTGTGTAAAATTGATCAGGTAAAAGGAGCTGTTCACTTGATGTGGACCAGGAGTCGACAAACTTAAATAGTCAAAGAGCCACAGAAAAGAAAAACACCCGGAGCCACAAAACCTTTTAGACTCTAAAATGAGGAGAACACGGCATTTCTTTTTTTATGCTCTGTATAAAAACTACGGTGTGTTGAAATTTTCAAATCAATGAAATGTTACAGAGAACAACAGAATTTCATTTTTTTATGTAATAAAAATATTTTGAACTCCAAACAAAAGACACTTGGTTGCAGTGTCGGGGAGTAACAGATTACATGTACCAGAGTAATCAGAGTACAATGATGAGTAACTGTATTCAGTTACAGTTACTGTTTCAGTGAGTGGGAATTGGATTACAGTTACTTTGTTGGAATAAATGGACACAGAGGGATTTTACTGTTTTCACATTTTGTTTTTTTTTTTTGTTTTTGTTTTTTTGCGGTAATTCTACTCATTGCTAAACCAGGAAAAACCAGGTCTAAACTAGATCTAAACCAGGACTAAACCAGGTCTAAACTAGATCTAAACCAGGACTAAACCAGGTCTAACAGATCTAAACTAGGACTAAACCAGGTCTAAACTAACTAAAACCAGGATCTAAACCAGGACTCTAAACCAGGTCTAAACTAAACCAGACTAAACTAGATCTAAACCAGGACTAAACCAGGTTTAAACTAGATCTAAACTAGGTCTAAACTAGATCGAAACCAGGACTAAACCAGGTCTAAACTAGATCTAAACCAGGACTAAACCAGGTCTAAACCAGATCTAAACCAGATCTAAACCAGGTCTAAACCAGGTTTAAACTAGATCTAAACCAGGACTAAACCAGGTTTAAACTAGATCTAAACCAGGACTAAACCAGGTCTAAACTAGATCTAAACCAGGACTAAACCAGGTCTAAACAGATTAAACCAGGATCTAAACCAGGTTAAACTAGATCTAAACCAGGACTAAACCAGGTCTAAACTAGATCTAAACCAGGACTAAACCAGGTCTAAACTAGATCTAAACTAGGACTAAACCAGGTCTAAACTAGATCTAAACCAGGACTCAACCAGGTCTAAACTAGATCTAAACTAGATCTAAACCAGGACTAAACCAGGTTTAAACTAGATCTAAACCAGGACTAAACCAGGTCTAAACTAGATCTAAACCAGGACTAAACCAGGTCTAAACTAGATCTAAACCAGGACTAAACCAGGTTTAAACTAGATCTAAACCAGGACTAAACCAGGTTTAAACTAGATCTAAACCAGATCTAAACCAGGACTAAACCAGGTCTAAACTAGATCTAAACCAGGACTAAACCAGGTCTAAACTAGATCTAAACCAGGACTAAACCAGGTCTAAACTAGATCTAAACCAGGACTAAACCAGGTCTAAACTAGATCTAAACCAGACTAAACCAGGTCTAAACTAGATCTAAACCAGGACTAAACCAGGTCTAAACTAGATCTAAACCAGGACTAAACCAGGTTTAAACTAGATCTAAACCAGGACTAAACCAGGTCTAAACTAGATCTAAACCAGGACTAAAACCAGGTCTAAACTAGATTTAAACTAGATCTAAACCAGGACTAAACCAGGTCTAAACTAGATCTAAAAGATCTAAACCAGGACTAAACCAGGTCTAAACTAGATCTAAACCAGGACTAAACCAGGTTCTAAACTAGATCTAAACCAGGACTAAAACCAGGTCTAAACCAGGACTAAACCAGGTCTAAACTAGATCTAAACCAGGACTAAACCAGGTCTAAACTAGATCTAAACCAGGACTAAACCAGGTCTAAACTAGATCTAAACTAGATCTAAACCAGGTCTAAAACAGGATTTAACAGGACTAAATCCTGCTGTGTGGACGTGTTTCTTCTTCTTCTATCAATAATATTTTTAATTTGGTTCAGTAAAGTCTGGACTTTTTATTTTCTTTTATCAGACAAAACTTCTTATGTGAAGATTTCCTCGTCTTTGCTTCTCTACAGCAAATCAAGTAATCCAAAGTAATCAGATTACATTACTCACTCAGTATCTACAGATTTAGAATTACATTTAAAAACGAACAAACTAAATTAAAAATACATTGTAATAATAAAGAGTCACTCAAACATGTGCGAATGAAACAAAACACAACTCCAGGTCTGTTTTTGAGGAGGTAAGAACATTCTAACATGACTTAAAGCTCACGAGGGAATTTTGTGTAATACAGGACCATTAAACGGTGAGATTAAATGACTGAAATGGAGTTTTATGTGTTGTTGACATTTCCCACCACTTCCGATTTTTTTGTACTTTTGTCTTTTTAATTTTTTCCACAAACGACCACTAAACTGATGTTATAAATACTGACCGCGGGTACAATCCCACCGAACCAAACCTGAAAACCCGGCACATGCATTTTAAAGTCTGTACTAGAGCCCGACCGATATGGATTTTGATGTGGCCGATACGATACCGATATAATGGGAGTTGGAGCTGCCGATATATTTAGTGATGTAAAAATTCACTGTAAATCTTGAATTATTAAAAAAAACTTAGGTTTGTCTCTGGTGGATTTTAAACTGGGTTTATTTAGGCAACATTTATTGTTATTCTGCCTCTTTACATGATATGTCATAGGACTAAAGCAGGTCTAAATAGAACTGAACCAGACTGAAAAAGGACTAAATCAGAACTAAACCAGAAACTGAAAAGGACTGAAAAAGATTTAAACCAGGACTAAAACTTAAACCATGTGTAAAACAGGAACTGAACCAGGACTGAGTGTCGGACTCGGTCTCTATCTCTCTTCCTCTCTCGACCTCAAGATTAGTCCTGGTTTATTTATTTTATGCTGAATATATTTATGCACGTTTTTTCTATCCTATGCACACGCAGATTTTTTAAAGTTTCGTTTTCAGCCGCTGCCGCACGAGTCTGTACGAGACGTGAAGAGAAAAAAGTGAGAGAAAGAGAAAACACGGCTCCCGATAAGGATCAGGCTCCCGTCGTTCGCTTCAAAGAGCCGAATCTAAGAGCCGCTTCGTTCACGACCGACCATCACTACTAGCGAGTAAATAAACTACAACTATTAGTCTTTAGCCGTAAATGCTGCGTCGCGGTAATTAATTATATGCACAAGTATCATAATTCACACGTCTGTTCACAGCTCATTTACATCAGTGCAGGTCCAGTAACAAATATACGACCAATATAATCACTTTACAATAGACCAATAGAAAAACAGATAATCACAAACCAATCAGAACGAACCAAAACTAGCTTCAAAGTCGACATATTTCCAACACTCAGCCTCACACAGGCTCCTCCCACATCACAAGTCTGAACTAATAAATGTCCTTTTAATCCAGACTCAAACCGATTGTCCGTAAAAAGAAAATAATCTCAGTGTTTGGATCTGAGTCTGAGTGTAAACAAACACACGTGAGTCTGTGGTGTGTTCAGGGACAGTACGACACACACACTGACAAATGACTCCACAGATAAATACTGATGTGGAGACACATATTGGGTCATTTATTTGTCTGTAAATTGGATGAAATCAAGGGTGTCCAAACTTTTTTCATCAGGGGCCACATATCTAAACACAGACGAATCGACAGCCGTAGACTGATGTTCAGTACAGGGAATATTTGAAATATGTGCATGTTTAACACGTTAGAATGAGCCATCAGTCTTTGTTCATGCTGAGATCCCTAAAACCACACACTAAATATGAAATATTAGCTTTATCAAGGTAGATTTAAAAAAAAAAAAAAAAAAAAACTTGCAGTAAAAAAATATTTTTGAATTGATGCAAGGTAATTTGGGCCAATTCACCTGGAAGTCTGAGGGCCAAGAAAAATTTGTCTGAGGGCCGCATTTGGCCCCGGGGCCATAGTTTGGACATGCCTGGTTTAAATGAACATAATGTAGAGAGTCTAAGATTTATAACGAGGTATCACATGCCCACGGGAAATATCGGCCCATATCAGCAAACATATCGGCCGATAGACGATATGCTTCCAGGTGCTCATATCAGCCGATAATATCGACCAACCGATATATCGGTCGGGCTCTAGCCTGTACCTCGCAGATGCAGCCTTGAGGTCGGTGAAGTGCGTGTGCAGGATTCGTATGGAGTCGTAGCAGACCACGTTGACCACGTCGATATGGGCCAGTCGGCTGCGGAGCTGCGCCATCATCTGCCACCAGTCGTCCGACAGCATGGAGTAGAGCTGCCCCTCGTCCTGGCTCAGCGGCACGTACCACGACAGGATGTAGTCTCTGTACGCCAAGTCAAACACTGAAACGACAGCAAAGAATCAGGCAAAGTCAAAAACAGTTGACACATTTACATGAGCGCTTTCATTTTAAAGCCAAATTTATTTATTCCTCCATCACGTTTCACATTTATTCTTCTTAAAACATAATTCCGGTCGTTCGGCGGACGCTCGTCGGCTCCTCTGACATGATCCAGACAATCAGGCTCCACCATCCACGTGTCATTCATTTGTTTGTTTTTAAAAATAAAACCAAAAAAAACTATTTTCTTCATTATTTGTCTCCAAAACCAAAATGAAAAAACAGATAACGATTCATTTTTTGTTTTTTTCAGTTTTTTTTAAATGAAAAGTGGAAAAAAATATAACGACTGTTTCCCGTTTACGTCACTTAAAATGTGATGACGGACGGTTTTCAGCTCTGGTCTGGCCCCGCGCTCAATCTCGGTCTGGTCCCGGTCTGTTCCCGGTCCCAGTCCCGGTCCCGGTCCCAGTCCCGGTCTCAGTCCCAGTCCCGGTCCCAGTCCTGGTCCCAGTCCTGGTCTCGGTCCTGTTCTGGTCCCGGTCTAAGTCATGGTCTCAGTCCCGGCCTGGTTTAGATCTGGTTTAGACCTGGTTTTAGACCTGGTTTTAGTCCTGGTTTAGACCTGGTTTAGACCTGGTTTAGACCTGGTTTAGACCTGGTTTAGATCTAGTTTAGACCTGGTTTTAGTCCTGGTTTTAGACCTGGTTTTAGTCCTGGTTAGATTAGTTTACCTGGTTTTAGTCCTGGTTTAGACCTGTTTAGACCTAGTTTAGACCTGGTTTTACTTCTGGTTTAGTCCTGGTTTAGATCTAGTTTAGACCTGGTTTTAGTCCTGGTTTAGACCTGATTTAGACCTAGTTTAGACCTGGTTTTAATTCTGGTTTAGTCCTGGTTTAGATCTAGAATAGACCTGGGTTCAGTCCTGAATTAGTCCTGGTTTAGACTTGGTTAAAAACAAAAAAAAAAAAGGGGGAAAAAAGGAAAAAAAAGGGATATAGTCCAAAATGTGAAAACAGTAAAATCCCTCTGTGTAATCCATTTATTTCAACAAAGTAACTGTAATCCAATTCCCACTCACTGAAACAGTAACTGTAACTGAATACAGTTACTCATCATTTGTACTCTGATTACTCCGGTACATGTAATCTGTTACTTGGTTGGTGTAGAGCGCACGCGAGCACTGCATGTCGTCTTTAACGCGCTTAACGATACGGTTTTCTCGCGATTTACACTGACGGAGAGAGACGGAGAGAGACGGAGAGAGACGAGAGAGACGGAGAGAGACGGAGAGAGATGAGACGAGAGAGATGGAGAGAGACGGAGAGAGAAAGAGAGAGATGGAGAGAGATGGAGAGAGACGGAGAGAGATGGAGAGAGAGAGAGAGAAAGACGGAGAGAGACGGAGAGAGATGGAGAGAGAGGGAGAGAGACGGAGAGAGATGGAGAGAGATGGAGAGAGATGGAGAGAGACGGAGAGAGATGAGAGAGATGGAGAGAGATGGAGAGAGACGGAGAGAGAGAGAGACGGAGAGAGACGAGATGGAGAGAGATGGAGAGAGATGGAGGGAGATGAGAGAGAGATGGAGAGAGATGGAGAGAGATGGAGAGAGAGGAGAGAGACGGAGAGGAGAGAGATGGAGAGAGACGGAGAGAGATGGAGAGAGACGGAGAGAGATGGAGAGAGACGGAGAGAGACGGAGAGAGATGGAGAGAGATGGAGAGAGACGGAGAGAGACGGAGAGAGACGGAGAGAGATGGAGAGAGATGGAGAGAGAGAGGAGACGGAGAGAGACGGAGAGAGATGGAGAGAGATGAGAGAGAGACGGAGAGAGATGGAGAGAGATGGAGAGAGATGGAGAGAGACGGAGAGAGATGGAGAGAGACGGAGAGAGATGGAGAGAGACGGAGAGAGACGGAGAGAGATGGAGAGAGATGGAGAGAGACGGAGAGAGACGGAGAGAGATGGAGAGAGATGAGAGAGATGAGAGAGACGAGAGATGGAGAGAGATGAGAGACGGAGAGAGACGGAGAGAGATGGAGAGAGATGGAGAGAGACGGAGAGAGATGGAGAGAGACGGAGAGAGATGGAGAGAATGACGGAGGGAAGAGAGAGGGGATGTGAAGGACAGTGACAGGAGGAGGAAGGATGGAGGGAGAGAAACACACTGGTGATGAATGGACAGAGTCAGAGGAGAAGAGGAAAGAGAGAAACAAATTAAACAAATTAAAAATATTATTGATAGAAGACGAGGAGACACGGTCCGCGCGGCATGGTCCTGTTAAATCCTGTTTGAGACCTGGTTTAGTCTTGGTTTAGATCTAGTTTAGACCTGGTTTAGACCTGGTTTAGACCTGGTTTAGACCTGGTTTAGACCTGGTTTTAGACCTGGTTTTAGTCCTGGTTTAGAGTTCTAGTTTAGACCTGGTTTTAGACCTGGTTTTAGTCCTGGTTTAAACCTGGTTTTAGACCTGGATTTAATCCTGGTTTAATACCTGGTTTAGTCCTGGTTTTAGTCCTGGTTTAGACCTGGTTTAGACCTGGTTTTAGACCTGGTTTTAGACCTGTTTTAGACCTGGTTTAATCCTGGTTTAATCCTGGTTTAATCCTGGTTTAGATCCAGTTTAGTCCTGGTTTAAACCTGGTTTAGACCTGGTTTGGTTTAACCTGGTTTAGACCTGGTTTAGGTCCTGGTTTAGATCCTGGTTTAGTCCTGGTTTAGTCCTGGTTTAGTCCTGGTTTAGACCTGGTTTAGGTTAGTCCTGGTTTAGTCCTGGTTTTTAGTCCTGGTTTAGACCTGGTTTAGACCTGGTTTTAGACCTGGTTTTAGACCTGGTTTAGTCTGGTTTCCTAGTTTGTTTAGACCTGGTTTAGACCTGGTTTAGATCTGGTTTAGACCTGGTTTAGAC
>NW_026571207.1:1197450-1229307 GCF_026225935.1 Boleophthalmus pectinirostris | reverse complement strand
GTCTAAACTAGGACTAAACCAGGATAAACCAGGTCTAAAAGGACTAAACTAGACTAAACCATCTAAACCAGGACTAAACCAGGACTAAACCAGATCTAAACCAGGTCTAAACCATCTAAACTAGATCTAAACCAGGATCTAAACCAGGACTAAACCAGGTCTAAACTAGATCTAAAAATAAACCAGGGTAAATAAACTAGATCTAAACCAGGACTCAACCAGGTCTAAACTAGATCTAAACCAGGACTCAACCAGGTCTAAACTAGATCTAAACCAGACTCAACCAGGTCTAAACTAGATCTAAACCAGGACTCAACCAGGTCTAAACTAGATCTAAACCAGGACTAAACCAGGACTTCTAAACTAGATCTCTAAACCAGGACTAAACCAGGACTAAACCAGGTCTAAACTAGATCTAAACCAGGATCTCTAAACTAGATCTAAACCAGGACTAAACCAGGTTTAAACTAGATCTAAACCAGGACTAAACCAGGTCTAAACTAGATAAACTCTAAACCAGGACTAAAACCAGGACTTAAACTAAACTAGATCTAAACCAGGACTAAACCAGGTCTAAACTAGATCTAAACTAGATCTAAACCAGGACTAAACCAGGTCTAAACCAGGTCTAAACTAGATCTAAACCAGGACTAAACCAGGTCTAAACTAGATCTAAACCAGGACTAAACCAGGTCTAAACTAGATCTAAACCAGGACTAAACCAGGTCTAAACCAGGTCTAAACTAGATCTAAACCAGGACTAAACCAGGTCTAAACTAGATCTAAACCAGGACTAAACCAGGTCTAAACTAGATCTAAACCAGGACTAAACCAGGTTCTAAAACTAGATCTAAACCAGGACTAAACCAGGTCTAAACTAGATCTAAACCAGGACTAAACCAGGTCTAAACTAGATCTAAACCAGGACTAAAACAGGATTTAACAGGACTAAATCCTGCTGTGTGGACGTGTTTCTTCTTCTTCTATCAATAATATTTTTAATTTGGTTCAGTAAAGTCTGGACTTTTTATTTTCTTTTATCAGACAAAACTTCTTACGTGAAGATTTCCTCGTCTTTGTTTCTCTACAGCAAATCAAGTAATCCAAAGTAATCAGATTACATCACTCACTCAGTATCTACAGATTTAGAATTACATTTAAAAAACGAACAAACTAAATTAAAAATACATTGTAATAATAAAGAGTCACTCAAACATGTGCGAATGAAACAAAACACAACTCCAGGTCTGTTTTTGAGGAGGTAAGAACATTCTAACGTGACTTAAAGCTCACGAGGGAATTTTGTGTAATACAGGACCATTAAACGGTGAGATTAAATGACTGAAATGGAGTTTTATGTGTTGTTGACATTTCCCACCACTTCCGATTTTTTTGTACTTTTGTCTTTTTAATTTTTTCCACAAACGACCACTAAACTGATGTTATAAATACTGACCGCGGGTACAATCCCACCGAACCAAACCTGAAAACCCGGCACATGCATTTTAAAGTCTGTACTAGAGCCCGACCGATATGGATTTTGATGTGGCCGATACGATACCGATATAATGGGAGTTGGAGCTGCCGATATATTTAGTGATGTAAAAATTCACTGTAAATCTTGAATTATTAAAAAAAACTTAGGTTTGTCTCTGGTGGATTTTAAACTGGGTTTATTTAGGCAACATTTATTGTTATTCTGCCTTTTTACATGATATGTCATAGGACTAAAGCAGGTCTAAATCAGAACTGAACCAGGACTGAAAAAGGACTAAACCAGGACTAAAACAGATTTAAACCATGTGTAAAACAGGACTAAACCAGAACTGAACCAGGACTGAGTGTCTGGACTCGGTCTCTATCTCTCTTCCTCTCTCGACCTCAAGATTAGTCCTGGTTTATTGATTTTATGCTGAATATATTTATGCACGTTTTTTCTCTCCTATGCACACGCAGATTTTTTAAAAGTTTCGTTTTCAGCCGCTGCCACGAGTCTGTACGAGACGTGAAGAGAAAAAAGTGAGAGAAAGAGAAAACACGGCTCCCAATAAGGATCAGGCTCCCGTCGTTCGCTTCAAAGAGCCGAATCTAAGAGCCGCTTCGTTCACGACCGACCATCACTACTAGCGAGTAAATAAACTACCACTATTAGTCTTTAGCCGTAAATGCTGCGTGTCGCGGTAATTAATTATATGCACAAGTATCATAATTCACACGTCTGTTCACAGCTCATTTACATCAGTGCAGGTCCAGTAACAAATATACGACCAATATAATCACTTTACAATAGACCAATAGAAAACAGATAATCACAAACATATCAGAACGAACCAAAACTAGCTTCAAAGTCGACATATTTCCAACACTCAGCCTCACACAGGCTCCTCCCACATCACAAGTCTGAACTAATAAATGTCCTTTTAATCCAGACTCAAACCGATTGTCCGTAAAAAGAAAATAATCTCAGTGTTTGGATCTGAGTCTGAGTGTAAACAAACACACGTGAGTCTGTGGTGTGTTCAGGGACAGTACGACACACACAGACAAATGACTCCACAGATAAATACTGATGTGGAGACACATATTGGGTCATTTATTTGTCTGTAAATTGGATGAAATCAAGGGTGTCCAAACTTTTTTCATCAGGGGCCACATATCTAAACACAGACGAATCGACAGCCGTAGACTGATGTTCAGTACAGGGAATATTTGAAATATGTGCATGTTTAACACGTTAGAATGAGCCATCAGTCTTTTGTTCATGCTGAGATCCCTAAAACCACACACTAAATATGAAATATTAGCTTTATCAAGGTAGATTTAAAAAAAAAAAAAAAAAACTTGCAGTAAAAAAATATTTTTGAATTGATGCAAGGTAATTTGGGCCAATTCACCTGGAAGTCTGAGGGCCAAGAAAAATTTGTCTGAGGGCCGCATTTGGCCCCGGGGCCATAGTTTGGACATGCCTGGTTTAAATGAACATAATGTAGAGAGTCTAAGATTTATAACGAGGTATCACATGCCCATGGGAAATATCGGCCCATATAAGCAAACATATCGGCCGATAGACGATATGCTTCCAGGTGCTCATATCAGCCGATAATATCGACCAACCGATATATCGGTCGGGCTCTAGCCTGTACCTCGCAGATGCAGCCTTGAGGTCGGTGAAGTGCGTGTGCAGGATTCGTATGGAGTCGTAGCAGACCACGTTGACCACGTCGATATGGGCCAGTCGGCTGCGGAGCTGCGCCATCATCTGCCACCAGTCGTCCGACAGCATGGAGTAGAGCTGCCCCTCGTCCTGGCTCAGCGGCACGTACCACGACAGGATGTAGTCTCTGTACGCCAAGTCAAACACTGAAACGAGCGCAAAGAATCAGGCAAAGTCCAAAACAGTTGACACATTTACATGAGCGCTTTCATTTTAAAGCCAAATTTATTTATTCCTCCATCACGTTTCACATTTATTCTTCTTAAAACATAATTCCGGTCGTTCGGCGGACGCTCGTCGGCTCCTCTGACATGATCCGGACAATCAGGCTCCACCATCCACGTGTCATTCATTTGTTTGTTTTTCAAAATAAAACCAAAAATAAGAAAACGAAAAAAAAACAACTATTTTCTTCATTATTTGTCTCCAAAACCAAAATGAAAAAACAGATAACGATTCATTTTTTGTTTTTTTCAGTTTTTTTAAAATGAAAAGTGGAAAAAATATAACGACTGTTTCCCGTTTACGTCACTTAAAATGTGATGACGGACGGTTTTCAGCCCTGGTCTGGTCCCGCGCTCAATCTCGGTCGGGTCCCGGTCTGGTGCCAGTCCCAGTCCCGGTCTCAGTCCTGGTCTCAGTCCCGGTCCCAGTCCCGGTCTCAGTCCCGGTCCCAGTCCCGGTCCCAGTCCCGGTCCCAGTCCCGGTCAGTCCCGGTCCCGGTCCCGGTCTCAGTCCCGGTCCCAGTCCCGGTCTCGGTCCTGGTCTCGGTCCTGTTCTGGTCCCGGTCTAAGTCATGGTCTCAGTCCCGGCCTGGTTTAGATCTGGTTTAGACCTGGTTTAGACCTGGTTTAGACCTGGTTTTAGTCCTGGTTTAGACCTGGTTTAGACCTGGTTTTAGACCTGGTTTAGACCTGGTTTTAGATCTAGTTTAGACCTGGTTTTAGTCCTGGTTTAGATCTAGTTTAGACCTGGTTTTAGTCCTGGTTTAGATCTAGTTTAGACCTGGTTTTAGTCCTGGTTTAGACCTGATTTAGACCTAGTTTAGACCTGGTTTTAATTCTGGTTTAGTCCTGGTTTAGATCTAGAATAGACCTGGGTTCAGTCCTGGTTCAGTCCTGAATTAGTCCTGGTTTAGACTTGGTTAAAAACAAAAAAAAAACAGGGGGAAAAAAGAAAAAAAAGGGATATAGTCCAAAATGTGAAAACAGTAAAATCCCTCTGTGTAATCCATTTATTTCAACAAAGTAACTGTAATCCAATTCCCACTCACTGAAACAGTAACTGTAACTGAATACAGTTACTCATCATTTGTACTCTGATTACTCCGGTACATGTAATCTGTTACTCCCCGACTTGGTTGGTGTAGAGCGCACGCGAGCACTGCATGTCGTCTTTAACGCCCTTAACGATACGGTTTTCTCACGATTCTACACGAAGAGACGGAGAGAGACGGAGAGAGACGGAGAGAGACGGAGAGAGACGGAGAGAGACGGAGAGAGACGGAGAGAGACGGAGAGAGACGGAGAGAGATGGAGAGGAGAGAGATGGAGAGAGAGAGAGACAGAGAGAGACGGAGAGAGACGGAGAGAGACGGAGAGAGACGGAGAGAGACGGAGAGAGACGGAGAGAGATGGAGAGAGACAGAGATGGAGAGAGATGGAGAGAGACGGAGAGAGATGGAGAGAGATGGAGAGAGATGGAGAGAGACGGAGAGAGACGGAGAGAGACGGAGAGAGATGGAGAGAGATGGAGAGAGACGGAGAGAGACGGAGAGAGATGGAGAGAGATGGAGAGAGATGGAGAGAGATGGAGAGAGATGGAGAGAGATGGAGAGAGATGGAGAGAGTTTAGAGTTTAGAGAGAGTTTAGACCTGGAGAGAGATGGAGAGAGACCTGAGAGAGATGAGAGAGAGTTTAGATGGAGAGAGATGGAGAGAGACTGGTTTGGTTTAGAGAGAGAGGAGAGAGAGAGAGTTTAGAGAGAGATCCTGGAGAGAGAGACTGGAGAGAGATGGTTTAGAGAGATGGAGAGAGACTGGAGAGAGATGGAGAGACGGAGAGAGAGAGAGAGAGGGATGTGAAGGACAGTGACAGGAGGAAGGATGGAGGAGAGAAACTGACAGACTGGTGATGAATGGACAGAGACTCAGAGAGGAGGAAGAAGAGAGAGAGAGAGAGACTGACAGAGGCGTGTGTGTGATGAGAGAGAGAGAGAGACTGACAGAGGCGTGTGTGTGATGAGAGGAGGAAAAGAGAGAGAGAGAGAGACTGACAGAGGCGTGTGTGTGATGAGAGAGAGGAGATGAGAGGAGAAAAGAGAGAGAGAGAGAGACTGACAGAGGCGTGTGTGTGATAGAGAGAGAGAGGAGGATGAGAGGAGAGAGAGAGAGAGAGAGACTGACAGAGGCGTGTGTGTGATGATGACAGAGATGAGAGGAGGAAGAGAGAGAGAGAGAGAGAGACTGACAGAGAGAGAGAGAGGCGTGTGTGTGATGAGAGGAGAGAGAGAGAGAGAGAGACTGACAGAGAGAGAGAGAGAGAGAGAGACTGACAGAGGCGTGTGTGTGATAGAGAGAGAGAGAGAGACTGGAGGAAGGAGAAAAGAGAGAGAGAGAGAGACTGACAGAGGCGTGTGTGTGATAGAGAGAGAGAGAGGAAAGAGGAGAGAGAGAGAGAGAGAGACTGACAGAGGCGTGTGTGTGATGAGAGGAGGAAAAGAGAGAGAGAGAGAGAGACTGACAGAGGCGTGTGTGTGATGAGAGGAGGAAAGAGAGAGAGAGAGAGAGACTGACAGAGGCGTGTGTGTGATGAGAGGAGGAAAAGAGAGAGAGAGAGAGAGAGACTGACAGAGGCGTGTGTGTGATGAGAGGAGGAAAAGAGGAGAGAGAGAGAGAGAGAGACTGACAGAGGCGTGTGTGTGATGAGAGGAGGAAGAGAGAGAGACTGACAGAGATGAGAGAGAGACTGACAGAGGCGTGTGTGTGATGAGAGGAGGAAAAGAGGAAAAGAGGAAAAGAGGGAGGATCTGGTTTTCATTTTCATCACGTCCGAGTCTCGTTCCGTCCGTAACTTTTATCAGGACGTTTTTACGTCACTTTATCGTTCAAAAAAGCTGCGTGTGAAAATAAAATACTCACTGATCCAAGGACTAAACCAGGACTAAACCAGGTCTAAACCAGGACTAAACCAGGTCTAAACCAGGTCTAAACCAGGTCTAAAACCAGGACTGAACCAGGTCTAAAACAGGTCAAACCAGGTCTAAACCAGTCTATACCAGGACTAAACCAGGACTAAAACCAGGTCTAAACCAGGTCTAAAACCAGGACTAAACCAGGACTAAAACCAGGACTAAACCAGGTCTAAAACCAGGACTAAACCAGGACTAAACCAGGTCTAAAACCAGGACTGAACCAGGACTAAAACCAGGACTGAACCAGGACTAAAACCAGGAATAAACCAGAACTAAACCAGGACTAAACCAGGTCTAAACCAGGACTAAAACCAGGTCTAAAACCAGGACTAAACCAAGACTAAAACCAGGACTAAACCAGGACTAAAACCAGGACTAAAACCAAGACTAAAACCAAGACTAAAACCAGGTCTAAACCAGGTCTAAACCAGAACTAAACCAGGACTGAACCAGAACTAAACCAGGTCTAAACCAGGTCAAGGACCAGACCGGAACCCAATCGGGACTGAGACCAGGACTGAGGCCGGGACCAGACCAGGACCAGGTCGTGATTGAGACTGGGACTGAGACCAGGAACAGGACCAGAACTGAGACTGGGACCAGACCAGGACTGAAAATGGTTCAGTCCTGGTTCAGTCCTGGTTTAGTCCTGGTTTAGTCCTGGTTCAGTCTTGGTTCAGTCCTGGTTTAGACCTGGTTTCCTGGTTCAGTCCTGGTTTAGTCTTGGTTTGTCCTGGTTCAGTCCTGGGTCCTGGTTCAGTCCTGGTTTCCTGGTTCAGTCCTGGTTTAGTCCTGTTTAGTCCTGGTTTAGTCCTGGTTCAGTCCTGGTTCAGTCCTGGTTTAGTCCTGGGTCCTGGTTCAGTCCTGGTTAGTGGTTAGTCCTGGTTTCAGTCCTGGTTCAGTCCTGGTTCAGTCCTGGTTCAGTCCAGTCCTGGTTCAGTCTGGTTTAGTCCTGGTTTTCAGTCCTGGTTTAGTCCTGGTTTAGTCCTGGTTCAGTCCTGTTTTAGTCCTGTTTAGTCTTGATTTAGTCCTGTTTTAGTCCTGGTTTAGCTTCAGTCCTGGTTTCAGTCCTGGTTCAGTCCTGGTTTCACCTGGTTTCAGTCCTGGTGGTTCAGTCCTGGTTCAGTCCTGGTTCAGTCCTGGTTTAGTCCTGGTTCAGTCCTGGTTCAGTCCTGGTGAACTGGACTTTTCTAGTATCGATACCGGCGAAAAACGAGTATCCAGTTACTGTACTCGTTTTAGTATCGATTTGCGTCTGACTGTCGATACTTTTGACAACCGCAGTGACTCCGTTCACTTCTGCGCTGTGTTTTTGAACCGCACGCCGAGTCCTGATTGGATAATTGTTGTTTAGTGACAAGATAACAAATTAAATGAAATGATAATGAAAATCAGAGCTGGACTGGGACAAAGAGGAGCATTGAAGGAAGCGTCCGATCTGTCGGGAGCCGAGCAGATCCTCAGACGGAGGCGGCGAACGACGTAATGAAATAAGAGGCCGTGACCGATCCAGACGCTTTAACACAGACTGCGGCCGTCAGATGATTTACACGGGGAGTTTGAAGACTTTTTAACACAAGGTTTCAACAGAAGCCGCGTGTCCTTTTGTCCGTTTATTCATTTTTCAATATAAAACCAAAAATAAGAAAACAAAAAACAACAGTTTTCTTCATTATTTGCGTCCAAAACCAAAATGAAAAAAAACAGATAATGATTCGTTTTTTCAGTTTTTGATTTTGTGTTTAAATGAAAAATGGAAAAAACAGATGACGGCCGTTTCCCGTTTACGTGACTTCAGTGACTGCGATGCCGGACTTTTGCACCACGTACGGACTGAACCAGGACTGATCCAGGTCCAGGACCAGAGCGGGACCAGACCGGGACCAGACCGGGACCAGACCGGGACCAGGCTTTGACTCCGAGCTTTGACTCGAGCTTTTGACTCCGAGCTTTGACTCCGAGCTTTGACTCCGAGCTTTGACTCCGAGCTTTGACTCCGAGCTTTGACTCCGAGCTTTGACTCCGAGCTTTTTCCGAGTTTTGACTCCGAGCCTCAGCTTCAAGCTCCGGCCCTGCCATGGGCTCTGAGCCTCCGGTCTGGTCTTGTCTCGGTCTTGTCTCGGTCTTGTCTCGGTCTTGTCTCGGTCTTGTCTCGGTCTTGTCTCGGTCTTGTCTCGGTCTTGTCTCGGTCTCAGGCCCGGTCTGGTCCCGGTCTCAGTTCCTCTCTGGTCCCGGTCTGAGTCCCGGTCTCGGTCGGTCCCACTCTGGTCTGGTCCCGGTCCGGTCACGGTCCCGGTCCCGGTCACGGTGTCTGGTCCCGGTCTCAGTCCGGTCTCTCGCGGTCTCAGTCAGTCGGTCTCAGTCCGGTCTCAGTCCGGTCTCAGTCCCGTCTCGTCTCAGTCTCTCGGTCTGAGTCGCGGTCTCAGTCCCGGTCTCGGTCTCAGTCTCCGTCGTCTCGGTCGTCTGGTCACTCTCCTGGTCGGTCCGGTCTCACGGTCCCGTCTGGTCCCGGTCTCTCCGGTCTCAGTCCTGGTCTCAGTCGCGGTCTGAGTCCGGTCTCAGTCCCGCCTGTGTCTCGGTCTCAGTCACTCTGGTCCCGGTCCGGTCACGGTCCCGGTCACGGTCGGTCCGGTCTCCGGTCAGTCCGGTCTCAGTCGCGGTCTCAGTCGCGGTCCCGGTCTCTCCCGGTCTCAGTCCCGGTCTCAGTCCGGTCTCTCGGTCTCAGTCGTCCGGTCAGTCCCGGTCTCAGTCGCGGTCTCAGTCCCGCCCTGGTCCCGGTCTGGTCCCGGTCTCAGTTCCTCTCTGGTCCCGGTCTGAGTCCCGGTCTGAGTCCCGCTCTGGTCCCACTCTGGTCCTGGTCCCGGTCACGGTCCCGCTCACGGTCCCGCTCTGGTCCCGGTCTCAGTCGCGGTCTCAGTCCTGGTCTCAGTCGCGGTCTGAGTCGCGGTCTCAGTCCCGCCCTGGTCCCGGTCTGGTCTCGGTCTCAGTCCCACTCTGGTCCCACTCTGGTCCTGGTCCCGGTCACGGTCCCGCTCTGGTTGCGGTCTGGTCTCGGACCTGGATCAGTCCTGGTTCAGTCCGGCATCGCAGTCACAGACGTCACGGAAACGTAAATCCGCTTTTTTCCATTTTTAATTTAAACACAAATTCGAAAACTGAAAAAATGAATCATTATCTGTTTTTTTCATTTTGGTTTTGGAGACAAATAATAAAGAAAACTGTTGTTTTTTCGTTTTCTTATTTTTTGGTTTTACATTGAAAAACGAATGAACGAAGGACACACAGATTTTCAAACAATCTTAAAATCATTTTCTGTTTTTTAATTGAGGTTTTAGACTATTTTTAAAGCATGTTCTGTTCTTTGAGTTTTCAGATCATCTTAAAACAGTTTTGACACCGTTTGCTGATGTGTGGATTGAATCACCTCGATAACGTCTGAACATTCCACCATAGAGACACACGTAGAACACCTCTTTACCTTCTTTGAGCGCCTTGTCCACGTTGTGAGACACCACCACCCTCCGGCTCTGGCTCGGCTCCGGGACTGGCACCACGAAGCGGCCCTGGAACAAAACAAAACAAAACAAAACAAAATCAATACGAGACATGATGACGGACGAGGAGAGAGGAAGAGCGAGTGAAACAAATGGTACAACTTGTGACACGTGGCAAAAAGTCCTGCCGAAAAGACAAGACGCTGAGGTCTGTCGCAGCTCGTGCTGAAACGTTAAAGGCGCACCGTGGAACTTTGTGTCGCTGCTCTGTCTGGAATGTTCTGCAGCTCCACTTTACATTTATTCAATTACAGGTGGTTTTATAGCTTCAAAAATATCAAGAAAAATAGATGTCGTGATGGTTTAGTGCCCTCCACCACAAAAGTTACACAATGCAGCTTTAAAGTGGGGGTGTATTTTAATTCTAGAGGGTGTGAATCTGTGTGTCGTTCGTTCATTCGTTTTTCAATATAAAATCAAAAATAAGAAAACGAAAAAACAACAGTTTAATTCGTTATTTGTCTCCAAAACCAAAATGGAAAAAATGGATAACGGACGTTTCCCGTTTACGTGACTTCTGTGACTGTGATGCCGGACTTTTGCACCACGTACGGACTGAACCAGGACTGATCCAGGTCCGGGACCAGAGCGGGACTGAGACCGAGACAAGACCGAGACAAGACCAGAGGCTCAGACCCCGCGGAGGCTTGGAGTCAAAGCTCGGAGTCCACTCTGGTCCCGCTCTGGTCCCGCTCTGGTCTTGGACCTGGATCAGTCCTGATTCAGTCCGACATCACAGTCACTGAAGTCACGTAAACGGGAAACGGCCGTTATCCGTTTTTTCCATTTTTCATTTAAACACAAAATCGAAAACTGAAAAAACGAATCATTATCTGTTTTTTCATTTTGGTTTTGGAGACAAATAATGAAGAAAACTGTTGTTTTTTCATTTTCTTATTTTTGGTTTTATATTGAAAAATGAATGAACAACAGACACACAGATTGGTGTTAACTGTAACACGTCACATATTGAGATCACCGTGCTCCTTTTATTGTTTTGAAAATGCTACATTCTCCAAAAACAACATATTGACATGTTTTGTTTCGCCTCCCTTTGCGGGTCACTCCCCCTTCAGAGCCACACACCACATCAGGTTTGTCCAGTCGTCGTGTACAGTGAGTTTTGTGTCATGTTATTTTCTACTGTATTTCTTGGACTATAAGTCGCATTTTTTTCATGGTTTGGGTTAGGGATGGGCATTCGATGAAATTTTCTTAATCGATCGTCGGAAGAATTAACGATCGATTATCGATTAATCATTAACGTTTTTATATTAAAATGATCATCATTATTATTACTATCTGCACTAATCTGCATAAATAAATTCAACTTTACGACATATAAACATAACGACTCTAGAGCCACATCAGCTGTTTGACATTATAATGTGTTTAATTCAGTTTTGTTCAAATCTCACAGAAACAAAACTTAAAACCACATCACTAATTTACATAAACTAAGTGAAGATAAAACTCCAGCTCTTGTGTCGCTGATGTGGTTCAACTTGTGTTGGATTAAAAGACATGACTCAGGTGAATACAGGTCAGTGTGACCAGATTTGTGTTTGTCAAAACCAGGACAGCGTACGGGGGGAGGGGGGCGGGGCCTCGTCATCCACATTGAGCGACTCTCACCTGGTAAAACTTTTTCCCACTGGACACAGAAACATATGTGCTGCTTTATCCACTGTGCACATGGACTCACACTTGTCCCAACGCAACGGAAAGTGTGGAATTTCTTGTACAAATCATCGTTAAATCCACATTTGTGCTTCGGTTCGTTACAGACTGACCCACTGTTTGTGTCTCGCTCCTTCTGATGCAGAGACACATGTACACACCTGTTTGGTCACGACACACAGCAACATACATTCAGTTTGTCAATTAAAATGAACCTAATCAATGAAATTCTTAATGATCAATTATCGATTAATCGACTAATCATGCCCATTTCTAGATGGTACCATAAGAAATCTCTTTGCGGTTTATTTTTGCGAGCCATAATCCGCGTCTTTTTTTCAATGATTCCCTTGTTTGATTCTGATGAGTCATTTCCAGAGGAACAGTGAAGAAACAAATCGTTTTATCCCTTTCAGAGCGTCTAGACCACAGGTGTCAAACATAAGGCCCGGGGGCCAGATCCGGCCCTCCAAGACCTTTAATCTGGCCCTTGGCTGATTTTCAACTTAAATATTTTAATTAAAATCTTGTTAATTTTTTGCGGTGCTGAGCAGAGCAGCGTCTCCAGTGCCTCTGTACGTGGCCCCTCCCACCAGAGCAGCACAAATGAAGACTTGTCTCTTTCCAAACGCTCTTAAAGGACGATCGTTTTGACTGTTGACCGTGACACCCTCATCAGAAAAATGTCCAACATGAGAAAAGTGGAGCCGAGTGCAGGATTTTACAACAAAAACTGACTTATTCCTATTTGCACAAGTTCATGTTAAAACATTGTGTTGAAATTACATTTTTCTTAAAGTTTCAGGTTGTTCATAATATATATAATATATATATATATATATATATGTATATGTATGTATATGTATATATATATATATATTATATATACATTATATTTTGTAAAAGAAAGAGTTCATCAATTAAAAAGATTCCTGTAACAGATTTGTGTTTCTCTGCACAAATATTTGAACTTATTGTTATTTTTGGGTTTATATGACATGAGTTTTCTGATCCGGCCCCTTTGAGATCAAAGTAGGTTGGATACGGCCCCCAGACCAAAATGAGTTTGACACCCCTGGTCTAGAACAACCAAATACACAACAAAACCTGCCCATGTTTCTCCGATGTTACTGAAGTCAATGACATAGTGTTGCCCGGTGTCATGGCGGCGTAGTTACCGTTGCTGTAGGGGTCATGTGACGGTGCAGATGGGTTTCTCGTTTGCGAACATTGGGAGAGGCGCACGAAGCGGCAGAGTGGTTAACATTACTGTTCCTGTTGGAGCTCTGCACAGTGTACGATTCAAACCGGTTTTCTCGTCGGCTGTTGTAGACTTTTGCGTGGTGCGTGAACTTTCGCCCACACCCTTTAGAATAACATATCATGTCCTGTTTGGATCTTAATTGTTTAATTTGCTCTCATAACATTAGATTCTGTAGCCGCAGGGAGGATGGAGTCAGTTACGTCTCAGGTCGCAGCAGCACCTTGTTTTACCGTCACTGTTGTTTATTCACCTGGAATGTTTTGTAATGTCTGAATGTTATGTCAGAATTATCCTCTAATATCAAAATTCCATAAAATGACGTCTCTAGGGTTTTTTTTTTTTTTTTAAACTGCATCATTAAAGCGGTTTGACCTACTGAGCCTGAGCTAGTGAGCGGTCAGTCAGTTCATCAGCACAATTATCAAATGTGTGAACAGAAAAGTTCGATCTCAAACAGAAAATCAGATTTTGCAGATTACAAGCGGCAAGTCATGAAATCTGCAGCTGAAAACGGTAATCGAGCAACAGAAAGAAAGTCTGGAGTGAGAGAGAAACTCGTGACGGCGGGAGGATGAACCGTGAAGTCACTGGAAGAACGGACAAAGTCTGGACAAAGTCTGGACTTCAGTGACGCCGAAACCGTCCGGTCGGGATTCAGAAAGACCCGGAATAATTCAGTAAATATAACCAGGACTAGTCCCCGTCTAAACCAAGGTCTGAACCAAGGTCTAAACCAGGGTCTGAACCAGGGTCTGAACCAGGTCTGAACCAGGGTCTGAACCAGGGTCTAAACCAGGGTCTAAACCAGGGTCTGAACCAGGGTCTGAACCAAGGTCTAAACCAGGGTCTAAACCAGGGTCTAAACCAGGGTCTGAACCCAGGTCTGAACCAGGGTCTAAACCAGGGTCTGAACCAGGGTCTGAACCAGGGTCTAAACCAAGGTCTAAACCAGGGTCTAAACCAGGGTCTGAACCAGGGTCTGAACCAGGGTCTAAACCAGGGTCTAAACAGGTCTGAACCAGGGTCTAAACCAAAACCAGGGTCTAAACCAGGTCTGAACAAAAAACAGGGTCTAAAAGGTCTAAACCAGGGTCTGAACCAGGTCTGTCTAAACCAGGTCTAAACAGGTCTAACCAGGGTCTGAACCAGGGTCTGAACAAGGTCTGAACCAGGGTCTAAACCAGGGTCTGAACCAGGGTCTGAACCAAGGTCTGAACCAGGGTCTGAACCAAGGTCTAAACCAAGGTCTAAACCAAGTCAACCAGGGTCTGAACCAGAGGTCTGAACCAGGGTCTGAACAGGTCTAACCAGTCTAAACCAGTCTAAAGGTTCTAACCAAGATCTAAACCAGATCTAAACCAAGATCTAAACCAGATCTAAACCAAGATCTAAACCAAGATCTAAACCAGATCTAAACCAAGATCTAAACCAGATTAACCAGATCTAAACCAGATCTAAACCAGATCTAAACAGGGTTTAACCAAGATCTAAACCAGATCTAAACCAAGATCTAATCCAGGTCTAACCAAGATCTAAACCAGATCTAAACCAAGATCTAAACCAGATCTAAACCAAGATCTAAACCAGGTCTAACCAAGATCTAAACCAGATCTAAACCAAGATCTAAACCAGATCTAAACCAAGATCTAAACCAGATCTAAACCAAGATCTAAACCAGATCTAACCCAAGATCTAAACCAGATCTAAACTAGGTTTAACCAAGATCTAAACCAGATCTAAACCAAGATCTAAACCATGTCTAACCAAGATCTAAACCAGAACTAAACCAAGATCTAAACCAGATCTAAACCAAGATCTAAACCAGATCTAAACTAGGTTTAACCAAGATCTAAACCAGATCTAAACCAAGATCTAAACTAGGTCTAACCAAGATCTAAACCAGATCTAAACTAAACCAAGATCTAAACCAGATCTAAACTAGGTGTAACCAAGATCTAAACCAAGATCTAAACCAGATCTAAACTAGGTGTAACCAAGATCTAAACCAGATCTAAAGTAGGTGTAACCAAGATCTAAACCAAGATCTAAACCAGATCTAAACCAAGATCTAAACCAGATCTAAACCAAGATCTAAACCAGATCTAAACCAAGATCTAAACCAGATCTAAACCAAGATCTAAACCAGATCTAAACCAAGATCTAAACCAAGATCTAAACCAGATCTAAACCAAGAGCTAAAAAGGAGAGAGAGGGGGGAGGGTTTTGGGGCAGAGGAGAGAGAGAGAGAAAGAGGAGGAGAGGAGAGGAGAGAGAGAGTGAGGGAGAAAGAAGGAGAAAGGAGGAGAGAGATGGAGAGAGGACGTGAGGAGAGGGGAGGATGAGAGGAGAGGAGAAGAAGGACAGAAGGAGAGAGAGAGAGAAGGAGAAAGAGGAGGGGAGGTAAAGAGAGGAGGATGGAGAGAGAAAGGAGAGAGGGGAGGAGAAGGAGAGAGGAGCATGGGGACAGAGAGAGAACGAAGGGAGAGGGAGAGAGAGGAGAAAAAGGAAAAGAGCGGAGGACTTTGAAAAGAAGGAGGAGAGAGAGGAGAAGAGGAAGGGAGAGGGGGATGGGAAAGAAGAGAAGAGAGAATCGGGAGAGAGGGGGATGACTTTGAGGAGAAAGAAGAAAGAGGGAGTGTTGGGGCAGAAGAGAGAGAGAGAGAGAGAAGAAGGAGGAGGAGGAGAATGGAGGGAGAGAGGAAGGAGAGAGAAAGAGGAGGGAGGGAGAGAAGAGGAGAAGAGGGGGCAGAGAAAAGAGAAAAAGGGGAGGGGAAGAAGGAGAGAGAAGAGAGAAAGAGGAAAGAGGGGAGGAATATGAGAAGAAGGAGGAGAGGGAGAGAAAGGGGAGAGAAAGAGAGAAAGGAAAGGGGGTACAGAGAGAGAGAGAGAGAGAGAGAGAGAGAGAGAGAGAGAGGAGGAAAGGAGGAAGTCACGCAAGCAGAACATGACCGAAGAGAAAAGGAAGATGATTCACTTCTGATGAACGACTGAAGCGGAAAACGAGAGGAGGCAGAGAGATAAGAGAGAGAGAGAGAGAGAGAGAGGAAAAGAGAGGGACACGCACACAGAGAAGAAGAGAGAGAGATACAAAGGGAGGCAGGGAGAGAGATAAAAGAGACGGAGAGAGACAGAGAGAAATAAATAGAGGAAGAAAGAGGAGAGAGTGAGAAGAACAGAGAGAGAGACAGAGACACGGAGAGAGAGAAAAGCACACAGAGAGTGGGAGAGAGAGAGAGAGAGAGAAACAAAGGGGGGAAGAGAGAGAGATAAAAGGAGAGATGGAAAGAGAGGGAGCGAGATGCAAAGAGAGAGACAGAAGGAGATGGAGAGATAAAAAGAGAGAGAGAGAGACAGAGGGGAAGAGAGGGGGCAGAGAGAGAAATAAGAGAAGAGAGAGAGATGCAAAGAGAGATAAGAGATAGAGGTAAGAGGAGAGATGGAGAAGGACAGAGAGAGAGAGAGGCAGAGAGAGGGAGAGAAAGAAACACACAGAGGGAAAGAGAAAGATACAGAGAGGGATAAAAAGAAGGGAGACGGAGAGAGAGCGAGAGATGCAGAGAGAGACAGGAGAGATGCAGAGAGAGACAGAGAGATGCAGAGAGAGAGAGATGCAGAGAGAGAGAGAGATGAAGAGAGAGACAGAGAGAAAGATGCAGAGAGAGACAGGAGATGCAGAGAGAGACAGAGAGAGAGGTGCAGAGAGAGAGAGATGCAGAGAGAGAGAGACAGAAGGAGAGACAGAGAGAGAGAGATGCAGAGAGAGAGAGAGAGAGACAGAGAGAGAGAGAGAGAGGTGCAGAAAGAGAGAGAGAGAGGTGCAGAGAGAGGGAGAGACAGAAGGAGAGAGACAGAAGAGATGCAGAGAGAGATGCAGAGAGAGAGAGGTGCAGAGAGAGAGACAGAAGGAGAGACAGAAGAGATGAGAGCAGAGAGAGAGAGAGAGAGATGCAGAGAGAGAGAGACAGAGAGGTGCAGAGAGAGAGAGAGACAGAGAGGTGCAGAGAGAGAGACAGAGAGAGAGATGCAGAGAGAGAGAGACAGAGAGAGAGGTGCAGAGAGAGAGAGAGAGAGAGAGAGAGAGGTGCAGAGAAGAGAGAGACAGAGAGAGAGATGCAGAGAGAGAGCGAGACAGAGAGGAGAGATGGAGAGAGAGAGAGAGAGAGACAGAAGGAGAGAGACAGAGAGAGAGAGAGAGAGAGAGAGAGAGAGAGAGAGAGAGAGAGAGAGATGCAGAGAGAGAGATGCAGAGAGAGAGAGACAGAGAGAGAGAGAGAGAGAGAGAGAGAGAGAGAGAGAGAGAGAGAGAGAGCGAGAAGATGCAGAGAGAGAGCGAGAGAGAGCAGAGAGAGAAGAGACGAGAGAGATGCAGAGAGAGAGAGAGAGAGACAGAAGGAGAAGACAGAGAGAGAGAGAGAGAGAGACAGAGAGAGAGAGAGAGAGAGAGGTGCAGAGAGAGAGAGACAGAGAGAGGTGCAGAGAGAGAGAGACGAGAGAGAGAGAGTGAGAGAGAGAGAGACAGAGAGAGAGATGCAGAGAGAGAGCGAGAGAGATGCAGAGAGAGAGAGAGACAGAAGGAGAAGACACAGAGAGAGAGAGAGAGAGAGAGACAGAGAGAGAGAGAGAGAGAGAGAGAGATGCAGAGAGAGACAGAGATGCAGAGAGAGAGAGAGAGGTGCAGAAAGAGAGAGAGAGAGAGAGAGAGAAGAGAGACAGAGAGAGAGCAGAGAGATGCAGAGAGAGAGAGAGAGAGAGAGAGAGAGATGCAGAGAGAGAGAGAGATGCAGAGAGAGAGAGAGATGCAGAGAGACAGAGAGGTGCAGAGAGAGAGAGACAGAAGGGGAGACGGAGAGAGAGAGAGAGGTGCAGAGAGAGAGACAGAGGAGAGTGAGTCTTTTTCTGTGTAAAAGCTGTTAACCCTGTAGTTTATGTTCTTTGCTTGGGGTTTTATCCGTCATCTTCTTCTCTCTTCTCCGAAATGTTGAAGTTAAAATCGTGCACTATGACTTACTTTTCAAACGTTGTGTAATCGTATGTCTGTTTGACAAGAGTCCGTTTTGCCAACTTAAGCAAAAAGTAAAAGATACATTTTTTTTTTCCTGATGTGCAAATTGTGAAAATGTCCAGACAATGTTTCAAAATATCAAACTATACAACAGTCGTATCAAATGGACCCGTGTCAATCCTTGTGTCGTTCGTTCGTTCGTTTTTCAATATAAAACCAAAAATAAGAAAAAAAAAAAAAAAAAAAAAACGATTTTCTTCATTATTTGTCTCCAAAACCAAAATTTAAAAACGGATAACGATTCATTTTTTTCAGTTTTTGATTTTGCGTTTAAATGAAAAATAAAAAAACCCTGATAATTCCCGTTTACATGACTTAAACTGCGATACTCCGACTTGAGACTCGCTAAACAACGACTTGGTCCCACCTCTGGTTCCTGGTCTCTGATTTTCCTCAAATAAATTTCCCCCCAAAAGTGCGACTTATATACAGACTAGGGATGGGCATGATTAGTCGATTAATCGATAATTGATCATTAAGAATGTCATCGATTACGTTCATTTTAATCGACAAACTGAATGTATGTTGCTGTGTGTGTCGTGACCAAACAGGTGTGTACATGTGTCTCTGCATCAGAAGGAGCGAGACACAAACAGTGGGTCAGTCTGTAACGAACCGAAGCACAAATGTGGATTTAACGATGATTTGTACAAGAAATTCCACACTTTCCGTTGCGTTGGGACAAGTGTGAGTCCATGTGCACAGTGGATAAAGCAGCACATATGTTTCTGTGTCCAGTGGGAAAAAGTTTTTCCAGGTGAGAGTCGCTCAATGTGGATGACGAGGCCCCGCCCCCCTCCCCCCGTACGCTGTCCTGGTTTTGACAAACACAAATCTGGTCACACTGACCTGTATTCACCTGAGTCATGTCTTTTAATCCAACACAAGTTGAACCACATCAGCGACACAAGAGCTGGAGTTTTATCTTCACTTAGTTTATGTAAATTAGTGATGTGGTTTTAAGTTTTGTTTCTGTGAGATTTGAACAAAACTGAATTAAACACATTATAATGTCAAACAGCTGATGTGGCTCTAGAGTCGTTATGTTTATATGTCGTAAAGTTGAATTTATTTATGCAGATTAGTGCAGATAGTAATAATAATGATGATCATTTTAATATCAAAACGTTAATGATTAATCGATAATCGATCGTTAATTCTTCCGACGATCGATTAAGAAAATTTCATCGAATGCTCATCCCTAGTTCCTATTGTTCAGTCACATACAATCTTTTCTAGGGGTACCACTATTTTTGTCCAGGCCAGTTTCATTAGTTTGTTTTTTTAAATAATTCTCTTGAACAACAATTCAAAAACAGTAAAATAGAAAAATGATGGCAGAGGCTCTGATTTGCGGTGAATTTATTAAAAGTCACGTCAACGCGTTTCGACTACTTGGTCTTCATCAGGGTTAATTGAATCAACAGCAGGTGTGACCATTTATAAAGGGTTGCGAACCCAGAACACGTGATACTTAAAAAAAATATATATATATTTTAAAAAAAATTCAAAACATTTGCATGTTGAATCCAAGTTAAAAAAAAAACTAAAGTAATGGAAAAGTTTTTCCATTACTTTAGTTTTTTTTTCGAAGTTTTTAAGGGATTATGTATCGTTGACTATACTCCAGTCGTTACAGAACAGTGTGATTTATCTGTTGTGTTATGAATGGTATGTTGTCAATATACTTGGATTCAACATGCAAATGTTTTGAAATTTTTTTTTAAAATATATATATTTTTTTTTAAGTATCACGTGTTCTGGGTTCGCAACCCTTTATAAATGGTCACACCTGCTGTTGATTCAATTAGCCCTGATGAAGACCAAGTAGTCGAAACGTGACTTTTAATAAATTCACCGCAAATCAGAGCCTCTGCCATCATTTTTCTATTTTACGTGAATCTAGCCCTCTAGTTTGATGAGCACCTGTTATGTGTAAGTTTCTTTGATCCAGTGTAGAACTCCAATTTTGTTATTTTTAATTCAAAAACAGTGTCTGATTTTCATTGGTTATTTTTCGGGAAATTTTTATTTATTATTGTTTTTCTCTGTTTCAAGTTATTTCAGTGAAAATTGTTGATTTTTCTTTCGTTACCAGAGGGGTACCAACAATTTTGTCCACGTCTGTATGTTTTGCTTCTGCATTACACATTTTTGGCCGGTGCAACTTATAGTCACAGAGGAAAAATACAGCAAGTCAAACCATAACTACTGTTTAATTTAGTTGTGGCTCTCGTTCACGTTACGGTCGCTCACCATGAGTTTACTGAAGAAGTCGAAGCGCACGCAGGACTGCCTCGTGTGGCGGGTGAAGCGGCTGACTTTGAGAGGACTCTTCCGGGTCAACAGCACAAAACTCCCGGCCAGAAAGCAGAGCAGCGCGAAGGAAATGTAGAAGAAGAGTTTGAGGAAGAAGGAGGTGAGAGTGAGGCCTCCCCACAGCAGCTGCACCGCTACAGCCACACACCCCCCCAGAGCGAAGGCAGGGACCAGAAGGACCGGAAAGCCCAGGGACGAGGGGCCGGGGCTGAGAGGCATGGGGCACTGCTGCTGCTGCTGCTGCGCTGCTGCTGCTGCTCTCCTGCGGGCGGCACTGTGGGCACTGTGGGCACAGGGGGCACGTGTGAGGACGACTTTATTTACTTCAGTCATTTCAGTGTGGACAGTGAAAATGTATTTGTAATAGAAGAGATTAAGTGACAAAATGAATTAAAACTGTGAGAAACGTCTTCAGCTCAAGTCCAGATGACACTTTTATTACCTCCGCCAAGGAGGTTATGTTTTTCCCGGCGTTTGTCTGTTTGTTTGTTTGTCTGTTTGTTTGTTTGTTTGTTAGCAACATAACTCAAAAAGTTATGGACCGATTTTGATGAAATTTTCAGGATTTGTTGGAAATGTGAAAAGGAAGAACTGATTTCATTTTGGGGCTGATCCGGAAGAAATCCTGGATTCTGGATCACTTTGAATTTTTAGTTAACATTGTGGTAAATGGGGCCAAAAATTTGGTTTCTCAATATCTCGGATAATTATTGACCAAACCCCATGAAGTTTGACTCAGGGATGGACAATGGGATCCTCTTTCATATTCCAAATTGAAAGATACGAGACAAATATTTATGGAAAACACAATTAATATGAGGGGGACTGTAGTCCTTGGCGGAGTCTGCGCTCTCTGACTGCTTTTCTAGTTTGCATCTTAGTTTGTCTACAGGCCAAGGACCTGGTTTAGACCTGGTTTAGACCTGGTTTATTTCTAGTTCAGTTCTGGTTTAGTCCAGGTTTATTTCTAGTTTAGTCCAGGTTTAGTCCAGGTTTAGTCCAGGTTTAGTCCAGGTTTAGTCCAGGTTTAGTCCAGGTTCAGGTTCAGTTCTGGTTCAGTTCTGGTTCAGTTCTGGTTCAGTCCAGGTTCAGTCCAGGTTTAGTCCAGGTTTATTTCTAGTTCAGTTCTGGTTTAGTCCAGGTTTAGTCCAGGTTTATTTCTAGTTCAGTTCTGGTTTAGTCCAGGTTTAGTCCCGGTTTAGTCCTGGTTTAGTCCCGGTTTAGTCCAGGTTTATTTCTAGCTCAGTTCTGGTTTAGTCCCGGTTTAGTCCCGGTTTATTTCTTGTTCAGTTCTGGTTTAGTCCAGGTTTAGTCCAGGTTTAGTCCAGGTTTAGTCCAGGTTTAGTCCAGGTTTAGTCCAGGTTTATTTCTAGTTCAGTCCTGGTTTAGTTCTGGATTAGTTTTGGATTAGTTCTGAATTAGTTCTGGATTAGTTCTGGATTAGTCCAGCTTTAGTCCAGTTTTAGTCCAGTTTTAGACCTGGTTTAGGTCTGGTTTAGGTCTGGTTTAGGTCTGGTTTAGGTCTAGTTTAGACCTGGTTCAATCCTGGTACAGTCCTGTTTAGACACGGTTCAGTCCTAGTTTAGACCTGGTTTAGTTGTGGTTTAGACCTGGTACAGTCCTGGTACAGTCCTGGTTTAGACCTGGTTTAGACCTGGTTTAGACACGGTTCAGTCCTAGTTTGGACCTGGTTTAGACCCAAATCCCTCCCTCCGTCCGTCCAGATGTTTTCCGTCTTCCTCACCTCTGGCTGCGGTGGTGGCTGGGGGCGCGTGCATGCTGCGACCCCACCATCCATAAATGTCCTCGTGCTCTGTGGACTTCCGAGCGCGTGAGCAGCAGCGTCAAAGAGGTAGAAGGAGCATCCGCGTGTTCCCGGGACTAGCACGCCGTCCCCACACAGAGGCATGCCCGCACTGACATCGCACCGAGCCCAGCGCCGTCAGTCCACCCCCCCGCCGCTCCTCGCCTCCTGCTGCGGGCCCCCGGGGGCAGCTGTCATCCACGACACAGAAAAAAAAAACGTCAGGATCATAAAAAAAAAAATAATAATAATAATAATAATAAATGAATAAAAATAAATAAAGCCCGAAATGTGTCGGTGACGTGAAGAAAGCTCCGCGTGAAGTGATGGACAAGGCGACTCCAGTCATCACCTTGGAGATTGTCCCTACCCGATTTGTAGCACGTCCCACTTCTGTCACATTTCTAAACAAATCGAAACCGTGTCAAGTTTCTCCGCTATTTATGGCGACTTTTCTTCTAAAGGGGCGAATCTCTACAGCAGCGTGACAGCTACAACGCACAGAACTATAACAAAATCCACGCTAAAATGCTACACTACATCCCCGTTGTGCTAAAACCGCACAGGAAGCCGCACTTAAGCAAGAGTTCTGATTTTTTTTTTTATCTGCACAAAGATGACTGTGCAGACAAGACTTTATTTAGCCCACACAGTTTTATTTACACCACAAAATATTGCGAAATTGGAGCATAACAATCAATTATTTCGAGGTATTTTTCCGTGAACAGCGGACTACGCATGCGCAGAGCACTTTTACGGATCGGGCAGTGACCTGTAGCTTAGCGACTGTTGCTAACCAACTAGTCGAACAGGAAGCTAACGAAGAACACCAAAACACACAATCACTGGATATTTAAATCAAACACAAAACTGAGAGATGATTAGTTAAACATGTGCGTAGGCTTAAAAGCACAGCGGTTTATTTCGGTGCATGGTTATTAGCTGCCTCAAAGCAAACTGCTAGCTTTAATGCTGTTAAGTAAGCGAAGCAGCTAACCGCACTGCTCACCTGTGTCTACAAATGTCGACGCTCGTAAAACTACATCCTCTGTTTGTGTTTCCGGCCCGTGGGGTCGCACCGAGCCGCGGCACTTCTGCACCGATCCGCGTGATGAGACAAATGACCGGTACAAAATTATCCTGGAGGCACAAAAACAACCAGGCTCCAGCTGACCGCCGTGTGTGAGTGTATCAGTGTGAGTGTGTGTGTGTGTGTGTGTGTGTGTAAGTGTGTGTGTGTGTGTGTGTGTGTGTGTGTGTGTGTGTGTGTGTGTGTGTGTGTGTGTGTGTGTGTGTGTGTGTGTGTGTGTGTGTGTGTGTGTGTAAGGGGCCAATCAGAGACAGAGCAGCCGCCGACGGAGCGCTTCACGCGGCAGAGGGGCGGTCCGGAGAGGCGGGGACGCGGAGGATGTTTCTCACTAAAGTCTTGGCATTTCGTCCGGAGGCCGTGCGTAGCGTAACCTGTCAATCAAAGCCGTGGATGGAAACAAACAAACAAAAAAAACTGTTATTTTATTTTTATTGTTTTATTTTTATTTTATTCTATTCTAGTTAGGTTTAGTTTATTTGATTTTAATGTATTCTTTATTTTATTTATTTCCGCTCCTGACTGTAAAACGCCAAAAAAGAAACTAAATAGATCAGATCGTGGGCAGAAGGCGCCGGGGGCAGTGTGCAGTCCACTCCAACTCTCGACCAACAGTTTTGAATGTTTATCAGAAAATAACTCCTCATTATTCTGTTTGAGTGTCATTTTACAGAAACAGTCATGTTAAACGAACACTAATTATTTGTATTAGTGGATATGTTTGCAATTGTTGATTTTTGACAATATTTTGTTTAGACTTTATTGATTCGTAGATCACAATTAATTATAATAACAAAGAGCAAAAGTATAAATGGTAATAGTAAATAAGTACATAAATGGTTTGGTTTTCACGATCAAGATAAATTTTGGGTTTTTGGTTAGATCTGCTAACTGGGTAAAACTGACCGTTTTTTTTGTTTGTTTGTTTGTTTGTTTGGTTGGTTTTTCTCTCTTACTAAACCAGGACTAAACCAGGACTAAACCAGGACTAAACTTTATTTTTTTTTGTGGGCCTATTGTTATTGTTCAGCAGTGCGAAGCAAACAGAGCTCGATGCACTCTCCCCTCTCCAAACGCCCGCTGACATGGCACGCTGGCATCACCTGTGGGCCACGACAGCGGCCTAATGTTCATTGTTCACCCCAAAACGTGCACGATGTCAAGTGCGCCCGTGAAAACAGAGCACGAATCGCTCTCCCCTTATCAAACACTCAATGCCAATACTGTAACACTCAACAGTGACACTCATGGCATCCAGTAGTACAGACTGACATTGACAAAACTGCTTGCACATTTAGAGAGTTTAAGACTTTAAGGAGTCTTTATTACACTGTTTCTGATCTATGTGTTATAATATTGTTTCATTGTTTTCCTATTGTTTTGTTTCATTCATGTTTAACACACAGATGCTGTATATTTGTATATTTTCTTCTCTCAAACAGAAAACACTCTGTTCCACTTTGTGATGTCATGTGGTGATACAAGAAGTGCTCCACTGTGTTTTTAAACTTTCACTAGAATCATTTTGATCATTTCAGCCTGGGAATTGCTGATCTCTACTGAAGGAAAGGTAAAAAGAGCTAATAAAGAGTTACTCAGACCTGTGTGAATGATGTAAAACACAACTCCAGGTCTGTTTCTGAGGAGGTAACAACATTCTAACATGGCTTAAAGCTCACAAGAGTCAATTTTGCTTAAAATAGTAACTTTAAAGGAGTGATTCTTATGTCCCCATGAGAGAAAAATGCATTTTGAGATTTGGAAGTTGCAATGTCCCACATAACTCTGACTTAGCTACAACTACAATGGGTGAGATGAATTTGTACTGTAAAAAAACCAATAAAAAACATAACAGTCACAAGTCGTCTTTATATTATTGTATTTCAAGTCCAAAAGAAGGTGATCAGAACATTTAACCAAGTGAATTACAGTGCACCAACAAATCCAACTCAGTGTTTTGATGTTGTTGAGCCGAGTGGAGCTGGAGTCATGTACAGGACATTTCATCATGAGCTTCTTCCTCATGTACTGGACTTATTTGAGCAGAGTCAGTATGACCTTACAACAGCACAGCGAAGAAACCAACGAGCTCAAATTTGATCGACATTATCTCAAGAGGTGGAACATCAAAACTTATCCACATTTTTCACACTCGTCTTACGATCTCTGAGCAGTGAAGCAACAAAAATGCTCACAATTTTGGAGATTTACAGAGTTGCTCCCATTTGCTCAAACGAACTTCGATTTCAATCAAATTTGAAACAGTTGTTAAACTCTCTGCCCTGAAGCTACTTACAGTGAAAAATATAAATTTTGAGCATTAGCGCCCCCTATAGATTGAAACAGAATTTAATATGGGAGAAAATCATTTGCTCTCAAATAGTTGTTCAAAAATGTTTGAAATTTTGCACAAAATTTCATTTTGGCATCCTGATCCAAAAGTCAGTGACACCCATGTCATATTTTTTACAGGGTTGCCATAGCGATGACATAAACTCTCCATGTTATTCCATTGGTAAAATTGACAAATTTTGGCACAAATTTTGGCCGATTTCAAATTTTAATCGTGGGTTCACACCCCGACCCTGAACAGACTGAAGTGTGTGCAATAGCGCCCCCTAGATAATGTGTGTGGGAAAATAAGGTTTTATTTGTCACAGATACACAAAATTTGAAATCCACATTTGTGACATCAGCTCGATTAAAAAACTCAATGATCCCAAACCTCATTTATATTGTGTTGCCATGGCAACAAGTCAAAATTCTGTCCTTCCCAATGGGACGTCTTTACACAAACGTTGGCGTAGCCAAATCAAATTTGGTATCCAGATGCATCATGGCAATAAGAACAAAAATGTATATTGTGACCACGCCCCTTTACAAACCGGAAGTCCGCCATCTTGTATTTTTTTCAACACATACAAAGATGTTGAATATGGACAGGTGGACAGGATTACAACCAGGGTTAGGGTTAAGCTTAGGTGCATGTGAGGGCTGATCATTGCCGCTTGCAGCTATATTTCTATTTACTATTATATTTCTATTATTATATTTATTTTTTTTTAAGTTATTTTATTTTATATTTTATTTTATTCTAGTTTAGTTTATTCTATTCTATTTTATTTTTATTTTAGTTTATCTTAGTTTTATCTGTTCTAGTTTAGTTTATTTTTTACCAGTTTAGTTTAATTTATTCTTTACTAGTTTATTTTAGTTTATTCTATTCTAGTTTAGTTTAGTTTAGTTTAGTTTAGTTTAGTTTAGTTATCTGCGCTGAAAGACAAAGAGGAAGAGCAGCGTGTCGGGCTTCTGTTGTTCCAGCCGTGTCGAATGAATGAAAATGAGTTTATGCTCAGTGCATTTCCGCTCCTGACTGTAAAACGCCAAAAAAAAGAAACTAAATAGATCAGATCGTGGGCAGAAGGCGCCGGGGGCAGTGTGCAGTCCACTCCAACTCTCCACCAACAGCTTTGAATGTTTATCAGAAAATAACTCCTCATTATTCTGTTTGAGTGTCATTTTACAGATACAGTCATGTTAAACAAACACTAATTATTTGTATTAGTGGATATGTTTGCAATTGTTGATTTTTGACAATATTTTGTTTAGATTTTATTGATTCGTAGATCACAATAAATATAATAACAAAGAGCAAAAGTATAAATGGTAATAGTAAATAAGTACATAAATGGTTTGGTTTTCACAATCAAGATAAATTTAAGGTTTTTGGGTAGATCTGCTAACTTTTTTTTTGTTTTGTTTTTTTGTTTTGTTTGTTTTGTTTTTTCTCTCTTACAAACTGTATTTAATCATAAAAATACTGTCAATATCACTGAATGTTTATATTTGCTGTAATTACATCTGCAGATTATGAAATTATCTTTGTTAGCATTGATTGACGCTGAACATTTAAGCCCCGCCCCCGGACGAAATGCCGAGGTTTTAGAGAGTCCCGCGCTCCCGGGGTAAACACCGCCCAGCAGGACGGGAGCCGTGAGAGAAACGAGCGCACAGAGATGAAGGCTCGTGGTGCGTTTGTGTCTTAACACCTTTTTCCTTTAAACCAGAAATCTGCTTACGCTTATTACTGTTATGAGCGTGAGTCACCGTCGTGTCAGCTGCACTAACGCTGAAAACAAACGAAAAGTTCAACTGCAAAAACAGATCTTTGTTTGGAAATGTTGCCACCTCCGACATGTACTATTAATGATTATAACATCTAGTGGATTTTATCAAGACGGACGGAATCATACTTTGATTAGTGTCGGGGAGTAACAGATTACATGTACGGGAGTAATCAGAGTACAAATGATGAGTAACTGTATTCAGTTACAGTTACTGTTTCAGTGAGTGGTAATTGGATTACAGTTACTTTGTTGAAATAAATGGATTACACAAAAGTATTTTACTGTTTTCACATTTTGGGCTAAATCCCTTCTTTTTTTCTTTTCTTTTTTTGTTTTAAACAAGTCTAAACCAGGACTAATTCAGGATTGAACCAGGACTGAACCCAGGTCTATTCTAGATCTAAACCAGGACTAAAACTAGATCTAAACCAGGACTAAAAACCAGGTCTAAACCAGGACTAAACTAGGTCTAAACCAGGACTAAAACCAGGTCTAAACCTAGGACTAAAACCAGGTCTAAAACCAAGACTAAAACCAGGTCTAAACTAGATCTAAACCAGGTCTAAGCCAGGACTAAAACCAGGACTAAAGCCAGGTCTAAAACTAGATCTAAACCAGGACTAAAACCAGGACTAAACTAGTAAGTATTTTCCTGTTTTCACATTTTGGGCTATATCCCCCCCCCCTTTTCTTTCTTTTTTTTTTTTTTTCGGTAATTCCACTCATTGTCAGAAACTAAACCAGGACTAAAACCAGGTCTAAACCAGGACTAAACCAGACAATCCTTATTTGAGTAAGTTTATTGGATACAATTTTTGAGTAAATATACATTTTATTGCCCTTACAAATCAAATAAAGACAGATTACAGATTACAGATTACAGATTACATACACTGGAAAAAAATATCTAGCCAAGTTAAAATGAGTTTTTCTTAATTCAAGCAACATTCAATTTTGTTTCTTATTTTAAGCACAAAAGTTGTTTTTTTTTTTTTCTTATTTTAAGAGAAGCCAGATGTATTTTCATGTTTTAAGTTCAAAAAGTCTTGTTCCACTGGCAGATCATTTGACTTTAGGCTTTTTAATTCAAGTGATCTAAACCAGGTCTAAACCAGGTCTAAACCAGGTCTAAACCAGGACTAAACCAGGTCTAAACCAGGTCTAAACCAGGTCTAAACCAGGTCTAAACCAGGTCTAAACCAGGTCTAAACCAGGTCTAAACCAGGACTAAACCAGGTCTAAAACCAGGACTAAACCAGGACTAAACCAGGACTAAACCAGGACTAAACCAGGTCTAAACCAGGTCTAAACCAGGTCTAAACCAGGACTAAACCAGGTCTAAACCAGGTCTAAACCAGGTCTAAACCAGGACTAAACCAGGACTAAACCAGGACTAAACCAGGACTAAACCAGGTCTAAACCAGGTCTAAACCAGGTCTAAACCAGGTCTAAACCAGGACTAAACCAGGACTAAACCAGGTCTAAACCAGGTCTAAACCAGGTCTAAACCAGGACTAAACCACTAAACCAGGTCTAAACCAGGTCTAAACCAGGACTAAACCTAAACCAGGTCTAAACCTAAACCAGGACTAAACCAGGACTACTAAACCAGGTCTAAACCAGGACTAAACCAGGTCTAAACCAGGTCTAAACCAGGTCTAAACCAGGACTAAACCAGGTCTAAACCAGGACTAAACCAGGTCTAAACCAGGACTAAACCAGGTCTAAACCAGGACTAAACCAGACTAAACCAGGACTAAACCAGGTCTAAACCAGGACTAAACCAGGTCTAAACCAGGACTAAACCAGGACTAAACCAGGTCTAAACCAGGTCTAAACCAGGTCTAAACCAGGTCTAAACCAGGACTAAACCAGGACTAAACCAGGTCTAAACCAGGACTAAACCTAAACCAGGTCTAAACCAGGAGGTCTAAACCAGGAGGTCTAAACCAGGACTAAACCAGGTCTAAACCAGGACTAAACCAGGACTAAACCAGGTCTAAACCAGGTCTAAACCAGGTCTAAACCAGGACCAGGACTAAACCAGGACTAAACCAGGACTAAACCAGGTCTAAACCAGGTCTAAACCAGGACTAAACCAGGTCTAAACCCTAAACCAGGTCTAAACCAGGACTAAAACCAGGTCTAAACCAGGACTAAACCAGGTCTAAACCAGGTCTAAACCAGGACTAAAACCAGGACTAAACCAGGTCTAAACCAGGACTAAACTAAACCAGGTCTAAACCAGGTCTAAACCAGGACTAAAAACTAAACCAGGTCTAAAACCAGGACTAAACCAGGACCCTAAACCAGGTCTAAACCAGGACTAAACCAGGTCCTAAACCAGGTCTAAACCAGGAGTAAAATCAGGACTAAAACATCACCGTGTCATCTTAACTTGACTAGATTTATTTTTTCATAGTAAAGTTGCTTCTGCGTAGTTACGATAATTTAACAATTTAGCAGCAAGTATATATATTATTATTTATTATTATTTTTATTTTATTTTATTTTTTTATCGCTCAGTTTGGTTCAGACTCCGGGGCAAAAATGAAACCAGACTGTAGTTTATAATCAGTGTTGGGAAAGTGACTTTTAAAACATATTCCCCTACAGATTACAGATTACACACACCAAAATGTAGTTTGTAACGTAATCCATTAAATTACTTAAAGTGAGTAATGTAATCTGATTACTTTGGATTACTTGATTTGCTGTAGAGAAACAAAGACGAGGAAATCTTCACATAAGAAGTTTTGTCTGATAAAAGAAAATAAAAAGTCCAGACTTTATTGAACCAAATTAAAAATATTATTGATAGAAGAAGAAGAAACACGTCCACACAGCAGGATTTAGTCCTGTTAAATCCTGTTTTAGACCTGGTTTAGTCCTGGTTTAGACCTGGTTTAGTCCTGGTTTAGACCTGGTTTAGACCTAGTTTAGACCTGGTTTAGACCTGGTTTAGACCTGGTTTAGTCCTGGTCCTGGTTTAGACCTGGTTTAGACCTGGTTTAGTCCTGGTTTAGTCCTGGTTTAGTTTAGACCTGGTTTAGACCTGGTTTAGACCTGGTTTTAGTCCTGGTTTAAGACCTGGTTTAGACCTGGTTTTAAGTCCTGGTTTAAGTTTCCTGGTTTAGTCCTGGTTTAGACCTGGTTTAGACCTGGTTTAGTTTCCTGGTTTAGTCCTGGTTTAGTCCTGGTCCTGGTTTAGACCTGGTTTAGACCTGGTTTTAGTCCTGGTTTAGTCCTGGTTTAGTCCTGGTTTAGTTTAGACCTGGTTTAGTCCTGGTTTAGTCCTGGTTTAGACCTGGTTTAGACCTGGTTTAGTTTAGTCCTGGTTTAGTCCTGGTTTAGTCCTGGTTTAAGACCTGGTTTAGACCTGGTTTTAGTCCTGGTTTAGTTAGACCTGGTTTAGTCCTGGTTTACCTGGACCTGGTTTAGTTTAGACCTGGTTTAGTCCTGGTTTAGTCCTGGTTTAGACCTGGTTTAGACCTGGTTTAGACTGGTTTAACCTGGTTTAGTTTCCTGGTTTAGTCCTGGTTTAGACCTGGTTTAGTCCTGGTTTAGTCCTGGTTTAGACCTGGTTTAGACCTGGTTTAGTCCTGGTTTAGCCCGAAATGTGAAAACAGTAAAATCCCTCTGTGTTTAATCCATTTACTTCAAGCAAAGTAACTGTAATCCAATTCCCACTCACTGAAACAGTAACTGTAACTGAATACAGTTACTCATCATTTGTACTCTGATTACTCCGGTACATGTAATCTGTTACTCTGTTGGTAAGAGTCAGAGACGTGTTTGTGTTCGTGATTTCAGGTTCAGGCCTGTGGAAGGAAAGTGCAGAAAATCTTTTGTTTCTGGTGAAAATCTGAGTTCCTGTTTCGTTCCTTCGCTCTCGCCGCTTCCTCTTTTCTCGCTCGTCCAGATCTGCTGAGGTCACAGTCACCGCCGCGTAAAACTCAGATCTGAGCTCCATATACGCAGGTCTACACCGTGTATTTTTATTTCTAAATTTAAAAAGAAAAAAAAAACAACACTTTGCTGCCCCCTTTTGGGCCAAAGACGATAATATTTAAAACGATAATAAGCAAAATATGTTCTTGATTAACAACCACTACAGACTCAGGGCGTCACAGTTTTTGAGTTTTGCCGCCGCCGTCTTTAAAACACGTTTTCCTCTCTTTATCGGAACATATTTTGCTTATTATCGTTTAAATATTATCGTCTTTGGCCAAAAGGGGGCAGCAAAGTGTTGTTTTGTTTTTCCTTTTTAAATTTAGAAATAAAATACACGGTGTAGACCTGCGTATATGGAGCTCAGATCTGAGTTTTACGCGGCGGTGACTGTGACCTCAGCAGATCTGGACGAGCGAGAAAAGAGGAAGCGGCGAGAGCGAAGGAACGAAACAGGAACTCAGATTTTCACCAGAAACAAAAGTCTCAGAAAGGAAGAGATTTTCTGCACTTTCCTTCCACAGGCCTGAACACAAACACGTCTCTGACTCTTACCAACAGAGTAACAGATTACATGTACCGGAGTAATCAGAGTACAAATG
>NW_026571207.1:1170784-1196950 GCF_026225935.1 Boleophthalmus pectinirostris | reverse complement strand
GAGATGAATTTGTACTGTAAAAAAACCAATAAAAAACATAACAGTCACAAGTCGTCTTTTATATTATTGTATTTCAAGTCCAAAAGAAGGTGATCAGAACATTTAACCAAGTGAATTACAGTGCACCAACAAATCCAACTCAGTGTTTTGATGTTGTTGAGCCGAGTGGAGCTGGAGTCATGTACAGGACATTTCATCATGAGCTTCTTCCTCATGTACTGGACTTATTTGAGCAGAGTCAGTATGACCTTACAACAGCACAGCGAAGAAACCAACGAGCTCAAATTTGATCGACATTATCTCAAGAGGTGGAACATCAAAACTTATCCACATTTTTCACACTCGTCTTACGATCTCTGAGCAGTGAAGCAACAAAAAATGCACACAGTTTTGGAGATTTACAGAGTTGCTCCCATTTGCTCAAACGAACTTCAATTTCAATCAAATTTGAAACAGTTGTTAAACTCTCTGCCCTGAAGCTACTTACAGTGAAAAATATAAATTTTGAGCATTAGCGCCCCCTATAGATTGAAACAGAATTTAATATGGGAGAAAATCATTTGCTCTCAAATAGTTGTTCAAAAATGTTAGAAATTTTGCACAAAATTTCATTTTGGCATCCTGGTCCAAAAGTCAGTGACACCCATGTCATATTTTTTACAGGGTTGCCATAGCGATGACATAAACTCTCCATGTTATTCCATTGGTAAAATTGACAAATTTTGGCACAAATTTTGGCCGATTTCAAATTTTAATCGTGGGTTCACACCCGACCCTGAACAGACTGAAGTGTGTGCAATAGCGCCCCCTAGATAATGTGTGTGGGAAAATAAGGTTTTATTTGTCACAGATACACAAAATTTGAAATCCACATTTGTGACATCAGCTCGATTAAAAAACTCAATGATCCCAAACCCCATTTATATTGTGTTGCCATGGCAACAAGTCAAAATTCTGTCCTTGCCAATGGGACGTCTTTACACAAACGTTGGCGTAGCCAAATCAAATTTGGTATCCAGATGCATCATGGCAATAAGAACAAAAATGTATATTGTGACCACGCCCCTTTACAAACCGGAAGTCCGCCATCTTGTATTTTTTCAACACATACAAAAATGTTGAATATGGACAGGTGGACAGGATTACAACCAGGGTTAGGGTTAAGCTTAGGTGCATGTGAGGGCTGATCATTGCCGCTTGCAGCTATATTTCTATTTACTATTATATTTCTATTATTATATTTATTTTTTTAAAGTTATTTTATTTTATATTTTATTTTATTCTAGTTTAGTTTATTCTATTCTATTTTATTGTATTTTATTTTAGTTTATCTTAGTTTTATCTGTTCTAGTTTAGTTTATTTTTTACCAGTTTAGTTTAATTTATTATTTACTAGTTTATTTTAGTTTATTCTATTCTAGTTTAGTTTAGTTTAGTTTAGTTTAGTTATCTGAGCTGAAAGACAAAGAGGAAGAGCAGCGTGTCGGGCTTCTGGTGTTCCAGCCGTGTCGAATGAATGAAAATGAGTTTATGCTCAGTGCATTTCCGCTCCTGACTGTAAAACGCCAAAAAAGAAACTAAATAGATCAGATCGTGGGCAGAAGGCGCCGGGGGCAGTGTGCAGTCCACTCCAACTCTCAACCAACAGCTTTGAATGTTTATCAGAAAATAACTCCTCATTATTCTGTTTGAGTGTCATTTTACAGATACAGTCATGTTAAACAAACACTAATTATTTGTATTAGTGGATATGTTTGCAATTGTTGATTTTTGACAATATTTTGTTTAGATTTTATTGATTCGTAGATCACAATAAATATAATAACAAAGAGCAAAAGTATAAATGGTAATAGTAAATAAGTACATAAATGGTTTGGTTTTCACAATCAAGATAAATTTAAGGTTTTTGGGTAGATCTGCTAACTTTTTTTTTGTTTTGTTTTTTTGTTTGTTTGTTTGTTTTTTCTCTCTTACAAACTGTATTTAATGGATCATAAAAATACTGTCAATATCACTGAATGTTTATATTTGCTGTAATTACATCTGCAGATTATGAAATTATCTTTGTTAGCATTGATTGACGCTGAACATTTAAGCCCCGCCCCCGGACGAAATGCCGAGGTTTTAGAGAGTCCCGCGCTCCCGGGGTAAACACCGCCCAGCAGGACGGGAGCCGTGAGAGAAACGAGCGCACAGAGATGAAGGCTCGTGGTGCGTTTGTGTCTTAACACCTTTTTCCTTTAAACCAGAAATCTGCTTACGCTTATTACTGTTATGAGCGTGAGTCACCGTCGTGTCAGCTGCACTAACGCTGAAAACAAACGAAAAGTTCAACTGCAAAAACAGATCTTTGTTTGGAAATGTTGCCACCTCCGACATTAATTACTATTAATGATTATAATATCTAGTGGATTTTATCAAGAATCATACTTTGATTAGTGTCGGGGAGTAACAGATTACATGTACGGGAGTAATCAGAGTACAAATGATGAGTAACTGTATTCAGTTACAGTTACTGTTTCAGTGAGTGGTAATTGGATTACAGTTACTTTGTTGAAATAAATGGATTACACAAAAGTATTTTACTGTTTTCACATTTTGGGCTAAATCCCTTCTTTTTTTCTTTTCTTTTTTTGTTTTAAACAAGTCTAAACCAGGACTAATTCAGGATTGAACCAGGACTGAACCCAGGTCTATTCTAGATCTAAACCAGGACTAAACTAGATCTAAACTAGGTCTAAATCAGGTCTAAACCAGGACTAAACTAGGTCTAAACCAGGCCTAAAACCAGGTCTAAACCAGGACTAAAACCAGGTCTAAACCAAGACTAAAACCAGGTCTAAACTAGATCTAAACCAGGTCTAAGCCAGGACTAAAACCAGGACTAAAGCCAGGTCTAAACTAGATCTAAACCAGGACTAAAACCAGGACTAAACTAGGTCTAAACCAGGACTAAAACCAGGTCTAAACTAGGACTAAAACCAGGTCTAAACCAAGACTAAAACCAGGTCTAAACTAGATCTAAACCAGGTCTAAGCCAGGACTAAAACCAGGACTAAAGCCAGGTCTAAACTAGATCTAAACCAGGACTAAAACCAGGACTAAACTAGTAAGTATTTTCCTGTTTTCACATTTTGGGCTATATCCCCCCCCCCTTTTCTTTTTCTTTTTTTTCGGTAATTCCACTCATTGTCAGAAACTAAACCAGGACTAAAACCAGGTCTAAACCAGGACTAAACCAGACAATCCTTATTTGAGTAAGTTTATTGGATACAATTTTTGAGTAAATATAAATTTTATTGCCCTTACAAATCAAATAAAGACAGATTACAGATTACATACACTGGAAAAAAAATATCAAGCCAAGTTAAAATGAGTTTTTCTTAATTCAAGCAACATTCAATTTTGTTTCTTATTTTAAGCACAAAAGTTGTTTTTGTTTTTTTTCTTATTTTAAGAGAAGCCAGATGTATTTTCATGTTTTAAGTTCAAAAAGTCTTGTTCCACTGGCAGATCATTTGACTTTAGGCTTTTTAATTCAAGTGATCTAAACCAGGTCTAAACCAGGACTAAACCAGGACTAAACCAGGTCTAAACCAGGTCTAAACCAGGTCTAAACCAGGTCTAAACCAGGACTAAACCAGGACTAAACCAGGACTAAACTAAACCAGGTCTAAACCAGGACTAAACCAGGTCTAAACCAGGTCTAAACCAGGACTAAACCAGGACTAAACCAGGTCTAAACCAGGTCTAAACCAGGTCTAAACCAGGTCTAAACCAGGACTAAACCAGGACTAAACTAAACCAGGTCTAAACCAGGACTAAACCAGGACTAAACCAGGACTAAACCAGGACTAAACCAGGTCTAAACCAGGTCTAAACCAGGACTAAACCAGGACTAAACCAGGACTAAACCAGGACTAAACCAGGTCTAAACCAGGACTAAACCAGGACTAAACCAGGACTAAACCAGGACTAAACCAGGACTAAACCAGGTCTAAACCAGGTCTAAACCAGGACTAAACCAGGACTAAACAGGACTAAACCAGGACTAAACCAGGTCTAAACCAGGACTAAACCAGGTCTAAACCAGGTCTAAACCAGGTCTAAACCAGGATTAAACCAAGACTAAACCAGGACTAAACCAGGTCTAAACCAGGACTAAACCAGGTCTAAACCAGGTCTAAACCAGGACTAAACCAGGTCTAAACCAGGTCTAAACCAGGTCTAAAACCAGGTCTAAACCAGGACTAAACCAGGACTAAACCAGGTCTAAACCAGGATTAAACCAAGACTAAACCAGGACTAAACCAGGTCTAAACCAGGACTAAACCAGGACTGAACGCCGGACAGAACCAGGACTAAACCAGGTCTAAACCAGGTCTAAACCAGGACTAAACCAGGTCTAAACCAGGTCTAAACCAGGACTAAACCAGGTCTAAAACCAGGTCTAAACCAGGTCTAAACCAGGTCTAAACCAGGTCTAAACCAGGTCTAAACCAGGACTAAACCAGGTCTAAACCAGGACTAAACCAGGTCTAAATCTAAACCAGGTCTAAACCAGGTAACCAGGACTAAATCAGGTCTAAACCAGGTCTAAACCAGGTCTAAACCAGGTCTAAACCAGGACTAAACCAGGTCCAAACCAGGTCTAAACCAGGACCAAACCAGGCCTAAACCAGGTCTAAACCAGGAGTAAAATCAGGACTAAACCAGGTCTAAACCAGGAGTAAAACCAGGACTAAACCAGGTCTAAACCAGGTCTAAACCAGGATTAAACCAAGACTAAACCAGGTCTAAACCAGGTCTAAACCAGATCTAAACCAGGACTAAATCAGGTCCAAACCAGGTCTAAACCAGGACTAAACCAGGTCCAAACCAGGTCTAAACCAGGACTAAACCAGGTCTAAACCAGGTCTAAACCAGGTCTAAACCAGGTCTAAACCAGGACTAAACCAGGTCTAAACCAGGACTAAATCAGGTCCAAACCAGGTCTAAACCAGGACTAAATCAGGTCCAAACCAGGTCTAAACCAGGTCTAAACCAGGACTAAACCAGGACTAAACCAGGTCTAAACCAGGTCCAAACCAGGACTAAACCAGGTCCAAACCAGGTCTAAACCAGGACCAAACCAGGACTAAACCAGGTCTAAACCAGGAGTAAAATCAGGACTAAAACATCACCGTGTCATCTTAACTTGACTAGATTTATTTTTTCATAGTAAAGTTGCTTCTGCGTAGTTACGATAATTTAACAATTTAGCAGCAAGTATATATATATTATTTATTATTATTTTTATTTTATTTTATTTTTTTATCGCTCAGTTTGGTTCAGACTCCGGGGCAAAAATGAGACCAGACTGTAGTTTATAATCAGTGTTGGGAAAGTGACTTTTAAAAACATATTCCCCTACAGATTACAGATTACACACACACCAAAATGTAGTTTGTAACGTAATCCATTAAATTACTTAAAGTGAGTAATGTAATCTGATTACTTTGGATTACTTGATTTGCTGTAGAGAAACAAAGACGAGGAAATCTTCACATAAGAAGTTTTGTCTGATAAAAGAAAATAAAAAGTCCAGACTTTATTGTAACTAAATTAAAAATATTATTGATAGAAGAAGAAGAAACACGTCCACACAGCAGGATTTAGTCCTGTTAAATCCTGTTTTAGTCCTGGTTTAGATCTAGTTTAGACCTGGTTTAGACCTGGTTTAGTCCTGGTTTAGTCCTGGTTTAGTCCTGGTTTAGTCCTGGTTTAGACCTGGTTTAGACCTGGTTTAGACCTGGTTTAGTCCTGGTTTAGACCTGGTTTAGACCTGGTTTAGACCTGGTTTAGTCCTGGTTTTAGTTCTGATTTAGACCTGGTTTAGACCTGGTTTAGACCTGGTTTAGACCTGGTTTAGTCCTGGTTTAGTCCTGGTTTAGACCTGGTTTAGACTTGGTTTAGTCCTGGTTTTAGACCTGGTTTAGACCTGGTTTAGACCTGGTTTAGTCCTGGTTTAGTCCTGGTTTAGTCCTGGTTTAGTCCTGGTTTAGACCTGGTTTAGTCCTGGTTTAGACCTGGTTTAGTCCTGGTTTAGACCTGGTTTAGACCTGGTTTTAGTCCTGGTTTTAGACCTGGTTTAGACCTGGTTTAGTCCTGGTTTAGACCTGGTTTAGACTTGGTTTAGTCCTGGTTTTAGACCTGGTTTAGACCTGGTTTAGACCTGGTTTAGTCCTGGTTTAGTCCTGGTTTAGACCTGGTTTAGACCTGGTTTAGTCCTGGTTTAGTCCTGGTTTAGTCCTGGTTTAGACCTGGTTTAGTCCTGGTTTAGTTTAGACCTGGTTTAGTCCTGGTTTAGACCTGGTTTAGTCCTGGTTTAGTCCTGGTTTAGACCTGGTTTAGACCTGGTTTAGTCCTGGTTTAGACCTGGTTTAGTCCTGGTTTAGTCCTGGTTTAGTCCTGGTTTAGACCTGGTTTAGTCCTGGTTTAGTCCTGGTTTAGACCTGGTTTAGTCCTGGTTTAGTCCTGGTTTAGTCCTGGTTTAGTCCTGGTTTAGACCTGGTTTAGACCTGGTTTAGTCCTGGTTTAGTCCTGGTTTAGACCTGGTTTAGACCTGGTTTAGACCTGGTTTAGACCTGGTTTAGTCCTGGTTTAGTCCTGGTTTAGACCTGGTTTAGTCCTGGTTTAGACCTGGTTTAGACCTGGTTTAGTCCTGGTTTAGCCCGAAATGTGAAAACAGTAAAATCCCTCTGTGTTTAATCCATTTACTTTCAACAAAGTAACTGTAATCCAATTCCCACTCACTGAAACAGTAACTGTAACTGAATACAGTTACTCATCATTTGTACTCTGATTACTCCGGTACATGTAATCTGTTACTCTGTTGGTAAGAGTCAGAGACGTGTTTGTGTTCGTGATTTCAGGTTCAGGCCTGTGGAAGGAAAGTGCAGAAAATCTCTTCCTTTCTGAGACTTTTGTTTCTGGTGAAAAATCTGAGTTCCTGTTTCGTTCCTTCGCTCTCGCCGCTTCCTCTTTTCTCGCTCGTCCAGATCTGCTGAGGTCACAGTCACCGCCGCGTAAAACTCAGATCTGAGCTCCATATACGCAGGTCTACACCGTGTATTTTTATTTCTAAATTTAAAAAGAAAAAAAAAACAAAACAACACTTTGCTGCCCCCTTTTGGCCAAAGACGATAATATTTAAACGATAATAAGCAAAATATGTTCTGATACAAGAGAGGAAAACGTGTTTTAAAGACGGCGGCGGCAAAACTCAAAAACTGTGACGTCCTGAGTCTGTAGTGGTTGGTTATTCAGAACTAAACCAGGACTAAAGTCAGGTCTAAACCAGGACTAAACCGGGTCTAAACCATGTCTAAACTGGGTCTAAACCAGGACTAAATCAGGACTAAACCAGGACTAAACCAGGACTAAACCAGGTCTAAATCAGGACTAAAATCAGGACTAAACCAGGACTAAACCAGGACTAAACCAGGACTAAACCAGGTCTAAACCAGGTCTAAACCAGGACTAAAATCAGGACTAAACTCAGGACTATAATGAGGACTAAAGTTAGGTCTAAACCAGGTCTAAACCGGGTCTAAACCAGGACTAAACCAGGACTAAAACCAAGACTAAACCAGGTCTAAACTCAGGACTAAACTAGCACTAAATCAGGACTAAAATCAGGACTAATCCAGGACTAAATCAGGACTAAACCAGGACTAAAATCAGGACTAAAACCAGGACTAAACCAGGACTAAACCAGGTCTAAACCAGGTCTAAACCAGGTCTAAATCAGGACTAAAATCAGGACTAATCCAGGACTAAATCAGGACTAAACCAAGACTAAAATCGGGACTAAAACCAGGACTAAACCAGGACTAAACCAGGTCTAAACCAGGTCTAAATCAGGACTAAAATCAGGACTAAAATCAGGACTAAACAGGACTAAACCAAGACTAAAATTGGGACTAAAACCAGGACTAAAAACAGGACTAAAACCAAGTCTAAACCAGGTCTAAACTCAGAACTAAACTAGGACTAAACTAGGACTAAATCAGGACTAAAATCAGGACTAATCCAGGACTAAATCAGGTCTAAACCAGGACTAAAATCGGGACTAAAACAGGTCTAAACCAGGTCTAAACCTCATATTTCTGGGAGAATAACATTGTGGTTACAGATTTCAACATGTTTGCATAATTAAAAGCATTTCTCTTTCTTTTTTCTCTTTCTTTTTTTGCTGCCAGACCTCTGTAAGTCCGGTCTGAGGTCCAAGCCGGGACTAAACCGGGACTAAACCAGGGACTAAACCCTCTCCCGCTCCCTCCCTGTCCCCCTTTAGGAGAGGGGGGCTGGGGCTCGCCGCTGCTGCTGCTGCTGCTGCTGGACGCCGTCGGGGTCGTCGGCGTCGGTCGTGGTGAATCCCTCGGGCCGGATCTCCATGACGACGGTCTTGAGCGAGTACCACCAGCCTCGCCACGGAAACCACACCACGCCGTCGTCGGACCGGGCGCTGTAGTGTCCCCCCCGGGTAGTAGCGTCCGTTCAGGTGAGCGCAGTGACACCTGCAGGACGGAGCGGGAAACACACCTGAACAGGTGAGGTTTTCTTTGGCTTTATGTCTGATGGTGTTAAAACCAGTCTAAACCAGGTCTAAACCAGGTCTAAACCAGGTCTAAACCAGGTCTAAACCAGGTCTAAACCAGGACTAAACCAGGTCTAAACCAGGTCTAAACCAGGTCTAAACCAGGTTCTAAACAGGTCTAAACCAGGTCTAAACCAGGTCTAAACCAGGACTAAACCAGGTCTAAACCAGGTCTAAACCAGAAACCAGGTAAACCAGGACTAAACCAGGACTAAATCCAGGACTAAACCAGGTCTAAACTAAACCAGGTCTAAACCAGGAAACCAGGTAAACCAGGTCTAAACCAGGACTAAACCAGGTCTAAACCAGGACTAAACCAGGACTAAACCATAAACCAGGACTAAACCAGGTAAACCAGGTCTAAACCAGGTAAACGTCTAAACCAGGACTGGTCTACCAGGACTAAACCAGGACCAAACCAGGTTAAACCAGGTGCTAAGAGGACTAATTTAAACCAGGTCTACTAAACCAGGACCTAAACCAGTTAAATCAGGACAAAACCAGTTTTAAGGACTGTTCCAGTTTTTTTTACTTCAAAAATCTGGTCACTTTAACTCGGATGAAACACACTCACTCTTAAAAAAACTTAAAAAAAAAGAAAACCGTGGGTATGAAGCGCGGGGTTAATGTTTGTGTGTTTTGTGTTTTACTTGTTGAACCACCAGCCGCCCTGATCTTCCGCCGCACAGTTCCCGTCGTAGTTGTCGTTGTCGCGGTCGAAGGTGCTGAAGTTGGCCCCCTGGTGGCTGGACCAGGACGCGGCGCCCACTTCCAGTTTCCCCGAGAGCGCGTCTCCGGCCGTGCCCACGTACCCGCCGAAGGAGAGCCGGTACTGCTCCTGCAGCGGGCGAAAGAGAAGACACTGGTGTGGGATTGTACTTTTTATTTTTTTAACAGGGACTTTCAGCGTCTCTCGCCACAAACGGACCTGGAGTCGTTTTTAAACAGAAAGTCGCCCTGAGTGGACGAGGTACAAACCCGAGGAACTCCCACTGAATTTATTAAAAGACATTATTGCAAGTGTCCAAATGTCTCCAAGACCGAGACAAGACAGAGTCCAAAAGTCTTCAAGACCAAGTCCTTCCACCTTCAAGATCGAGACAAGACCAAGTCCTTCCACCTTCAAGACCGAGACAAGACAAGTCCTTCCACCTTCAAGACCGAGACAAGACTGAGACAAGACCGAGACAAGACCGAGACAAGACTGAGACAAGACCGAGACAAGACCAAGTCCAAAAGTCTTCAAGACCAAGTCCTTCCACCTTCAAGACCGAGACAAGACTGAGACAAGACCGAGACAAGACTGAGACAAGACCGAGACAAGACTGAGACAAGACCGAGACAAGACCGAGACAAGACCGAGACAAGACCGAGACAAGACAGAGTCCAAAAGTCTTCAAGACTGAGTCCAAAAGTCTTCAAGACCAAGTCCTTGCACCTTCAAGACTAAGACAAGACTGAGACAAGACTGAGTCCAAGCACCTTCAAGACCGAGACGAGACCGAGTCCAAACACCTTCAAGACCGAGACGAGACCGAGTCCAAACACCTTCAAGACCGAGACAAGACCGAGTCCAAACACCTACAAGACCGAGTCCAAACACCTTCAAGACCGAGTCCAAACACCTTCAAGACCGAGTCCAAACACCTTCAAGACCGAGACAAGACCGAGTCCAAACGTCTTCAAGACCGGGACAAGACCGAGTCCAAATGTCTTCAAGACCGAGTCCTTGCACCTTCAAGACCGAGACAAGACCGAGACAAGACCGAGACAAGACCGAGACAAGACCGAGACAAGGCTGAGTTCAAACACCTTCAAGACCGAGACAAGACCGAGTCCAAACGTCTTCAAGACCGAGTCCTTGCACCTTCAAGACCGAGACAAGACCGAGACAAGACCGAGACAAGGCTGAGTTCAAACATCTTCAAGACTGAGACAAGACCAAGTCCAAACGTCTTCAAAACTGAGACAAGACCAAGTCCAAACGCCTTCAAGACTGAGACAAGGCTGAGTTCAAACATCTTCAAGACTGAGACAAGACCAAGTCCAAGCGCCTTCAAGACCGAGTCCAAAGACCTTCAAGACCGAGACAAGACCAAGTCCAAGCGCCTTCAAGACTGAGACAAGACCGAGTCCAAAGACCTTCAAGACCGAGACAAGACCGAGTCCAAACACCTTCAAGACCGAGACAAGACCGAGTCCAAACACCTTCAAGACCGAGACAAGACCGAGTCCAAACACCTTCAAGACCGAGACAAGGCTGAGTTCAAACATCTTCAAGACCGAGTCCAAAACAAACAAACACAACTCCAGGTAAGAACGTTTCACCTGCTCCTCTCCCACTCTGAAGTCTCTGTATTCGGCGTAGCGCTGGTTTCCCTCAAAGTCCTCCAGGTTTATCCTCAGAGAAAAGTTCCCTGCAACAAACGAAAGTATCGAGATAAAAAAATATAATAATAATAATAATAATAATAATAATAATAATAATAATAACACATTTGCACAAAACAGTCCAGGAAATGATCATCTTTAAAAGCACCGCGTTCACCTTGAGCTGTGAGGTGATGCAGGTTTTCATTCCCGAGCCAAAACTCTCCCGAATCTGACTCAAAGTCTCCAAAACCGTTTTTGTATTCTTCCCAGGACCTGAAAATATGTGAGAGGAGAAGGTCAGAAGATGAAGAGGATGAAGAGAGAGGATGAAGAGGATGAAGAGGATGAAGAGCAGAGGATGAAGAGGAGAGGATGAAGAGGAGAAGGAGAGGAGCAGAGGATGAAGAGGAGAAGGTCAGAAGAGAAGATGAAGAGGATGAAGAGGAGAGGAGAAGTCAGAGGATGAAGAGGATTGAAGAGGAGAGGATGAAGAGGATGAAGTCAGAGGATGAAGAGGAGATCAGAGGATGAGAGGAGAGAGGAGAAGAGCAGAGGATGAAGAGGAGAAGGGATCAAAGGAGAGAGGGTCAGAGGATGAAGAGGAGAGAGAGGTCAGAGGATGAAGAGGATGAAGAGGGTCAGAGGATGAAGGAAGATGAAGAGGATGAAGAGGAGTCAGAGGATGAAGAGGAAGGTCAGAGGATGATCAGAGGATGAAGATCAGAGGGTCAGAGGATGAAGATCAGAGGGTCAGAGGGTCAGAGGATGAAGAGGAGAAGATCAGAGGGTCAGAGGATGAAGAGGATGAGGGTCAGAGGATGAAGATCAGAGGGTCAGAGGGTCAGAGGATGAAGATCAGAGGGTCAGAGGGTCAGAGGATGAAGAGGATGAAGGTCAGAGGATGAAGATCAGAGGGTCAGAGGGTCGAGAGAGATCAGAGGGTCAGAGGATGAGAGGTCAGAGGATGAAGATCAGAGGGTCAGAGGATGAAGATCAGAGGTCAGAGGTCAGAGGATGAAGGAGAGGGTCAGAGGTGAAGTCAGAGGGTCATGAAGATCAGAGGAGAGGGTCAGAGGGTCAGAGGATGAAGATCAGAGGGTCAGAGGATGAAGATCAGAGGGTCAGAGGGTCAGAGGATGAAGGTCAGAGGGTCAGAGGATGAAGATCAGAGGGTCAGAGGGTCAGAGGATGAAGATCAGAGGGTCAGAGGATGAAGGTCAGAGGGTCAGAGGATGAAGATCAGAGGGTCAGAGGATGAAGATCAGAGGGTCAGAGGATGATCAGAAGAGGTCAGAGGATCAGAGGATGAAGGTCAGAGGGTCAGAGGATGAAGGGTCAGAGGGTCAGAGGGTCAGAGGATGAAGATCAGAGGGTCAGAGGGTCAGAAGGATGAAGGTCAGAGGGTCAGAGGGTCATGAAGGTCAGAGGGTCAGAGGATGAAGGTCAGAGGATCAGAGGGAGGTCAGAGGGTCAGAGGATGAAGGTCAGAGGTCAGAGGGTCAGAGGATGAAGGTCAGAGGGTCAGAGGATCAGAGGTCAGAGGATGAAAGTCAGAGGGTCAGAGGATGAAGATCAGAGGGTCAGAGGGTAGGATGAGATCAGAGGGTCAGAGGATGAAGAGGAGAGAGGGTCAGAAGGTCAGAGGATGAAGAGGTCAGAGGGTCAGAGGATGAAGGTCAGAGGGTCAGAGGATGAAGGTCAGAGGGTCAGAGGATGAAGATCAGAGGGTCAGAGGGTCAGAGGATGAAGGTCAGAGGGTCAGAGGATGAAGGTCAGAGGGTCAGAGGATGAAGATCAGAGGGTCAGAGGGTCAGAGGATGAAAGGTCAGAGGGTCAGAGGATGAAGGTCAGAGGGTCAGAGGATGAAGGTCAGAGGGAGTCAGAGGATGAAAGTCAGAGGTCAGAGGATGAAAGTCAGAGGGTCAGAGGATGAAGATCAGAGGGTCAGAGGATGAAGAGGAGAGGGTCAGAAGGTCAGAGGATGAAGGTCAGAGGGTCAGAAGGTCAGAGGATGAAGGTCAGAGGGTCAGAGGATGAAGAGGAGAGGGTCAGAAGGTCAGAGGATGAAGGTCAGAGGGTCAGAGGATGAAGTCAGAGGGTCAGAGGTGAAGATCAGAGGGTCAGAGGATGAAGGTCAGAGGTCAGAGGGTCAGAGGTCATGAGTCAGAGGTCAGAGGATGAAGGTCAGAGGGTCAGAGGATCAGAGGATGAAGGTCAGAGGGTCAGAGGGAAGGGTCAGAGGGTCAGAGGATGAAGGTCAGAGGTCAAGAGGGTCAGAGGGTCAGAGGATGAAGGTCAGAGGGTCAGAGGGTCAGAGGATGAAGGTCAGAGGTCAGAGGGTCAGAGGACTCAGACAGGGCAGAGCAGTGTGTCCCCGGCAGCGCCCTCTGCTGGTCAGTACCTGTTGAAGCTCTGCGTGCCGTCGGTGCGTCTCTGGATCACGGTCCAGCCTCCTCCTCCGCTCACGTCGCAGTAAACCAGGACCGGAGCCGGACTCTGCTCGGGTCTGATCCGGTACCAGCCGCTGGACCTCAAACCGGCGCTGAAAACCTGGGAGCAGTCTGCAGGCCGACAGAGCGGGTCAGTTTCACGTGTGTTTGTGCTCCCTGTACCGTTTGTTCTTTTGAATTTCAATTAAGAACAAAAAAAAATATAAAACAGGAAAATCTGCGTGTCGTTCGTTCATTCGTTTTTCAAAATAAAACCAAAAACAAGAAAACTCTCTCACCTCTGTACTGCGTATCCTCTGGCTGTTCCGCTCTCCTCCCTCCTCTGTACTGTGTATCCTCTGGCTGTTCCGCTCTCCTCCCTCTTCTGTACTGTGTATCCTCTGGCTGTTCCGCTCTCCTCCCTCCTCTCTCACCTCTGTACTGTGTATCCTGTGGCTGTTCCACTCTCCTCCCTCTCACCTCTGTACTGCGTATCCTGTGGCTGTTCCGCTCTCCTCCCTCCCTCCCTCGTCTCTCACCTCTGTACTGTGTATCCTCTGGCTGTTCCACTCTCCTCCCTCCTCTGTACTGTGTATCCTCTGGCTGTTCCACTCTCCTCCCTCCTCTGTACTGTGTATCCTGTGGCTGTTCCGCTCTCCTCCCTCCTCTCTCACCTCTGTACTGCGTATCCTCTGGCTGTTCCACTCTCCTCCCTCCTCTCTCACCTCTGTATTGCGTATCCTGTGGCTGTTCCGCTCTCCTCCCTCTCACCTCTGTACTTCGTATCCTGTGGCTGTTCCGCTCTCCTCCCTCCTCTCTCACCTCTGTACTGCGTATCCTGTGGCTGTTCCGCTCTCCTCCCTCTCACCTCTGTACTGTGTACCCTCTGGCTGTTCCGCTCTCCTCCCTCCCTCCTCTGTACTGCGTATCCTCTGGCTGTTCCGCTCTCCTCCCTCCTCTCTCACCTCTGTACTGCGTATCCTGTGGCTGTTCCACTCTCCTCCCTCCCTCCTTTCTCACCTCTGTACTGTGTACCCTCTGGCTGTTCCGCTCTCCTCCCTCCCTCCTCTGTACTGCGTATCCTGTGGCTGTTCCGCTCTCCTCCCTCCTCTCTCACCTCTGTACTGCGTATCCTGTGGCTGTTCCGCTCTCCTCCCTCTCACCTCTGTACTGCGTATCCTGTGGCTGTTCCGCTCTCCTCCCTCCTCTCTCACCTCTGTACTGTGTATCCTGTGGCTGTTCCGCTCTCCTCCCTCTCACCTCTGTACTGTGTATCCTGTGGCTGTTCCGCTCTCCTCCCTCTCACCTCTGTACTGTGTATCCTCTGGCTGTTCCGCTCTCCTCCCTCCTCTCTCACCTCTGTACTTCGTATCCTGTGGCTGTTCCGCTCTCCTCCCTCCTCTCTCACCTCTGTACTGCGTATCCTGTGGCTGTTCCGCTCTCCTCCCTCTCACCTCTGTACTGTGTATCCTGTGGCTGTTCCGCTCTCCTCCCTCCTCTCTCACCTCTGTACTTCGTATCCTGTGGCTGTTCCGCTCTCCTCCCTCCTCTCTCACCTCTGTACTGCGTATCCTGTGGCTGTTCCGCTCTCCTCCCTCTCACCTCTGTACTGTTTATCCTGTGGCTGTTCCGCTCTCCTCCCTCTGTCGTCGTAGTCTTGGGCTCTTCTCTGTTTCATTCTGTGGATGATCAGCTCTTGTCGCTGCAGTTGGACTCTCAGGTCTCTCTCTTTGTCCCTGAGTCGAGTCGCCTCCTCGGAGCAAACGTCCGCCAACACCTGCCAAGTTTGAACGAGACGAAGCCGCGTGTCGATCGTTCGTTTGTTTTTCAAAATAAAACCAAAAATAAGAAAAAGAAAAAACAATTAACAACAGATAATGATTCGGGTTTTTTTTTTTTTTCAGTTTTTGATTTTGTGTTTAAATGAAAAATGGAAAAAAAAAAAAAAAAAGAATGACTCCACAGATAAATACTGATGCAGAGTCACATATTTGAACATTTATCTGTAAATTGGATTAAATGAACAGAATGTAAAGAGTCTAAGATTTATAACGAGGTATAACCTGCCCACGGGAAATATCGGCCCCTATCAGCAAACATATCGGCCGATAATATTGGCCAACCGATATATAAGTCGGGCTCTACTAACTGTACTAGTAAAAGTACTATTGTGTCTCTGCAGACTGACCTGAGCGACCTGGACCAGGACCAGTCCTGTCAGAAGAGCTCGTCTCGTCCTCTCCATGTTCAGATTTCTCCTTCTCTCCGTCTTCAGATTTCTTCTTCTCTCCGTCTTCAGATTTCAGGTTTGGGTTTTGTTTTGGTTTTTTCTCTAAATCTTCAGTCTGCAGGAGTCGTGCACCTGGATCAGAGCTCGGCCCAGATTCCTGATTCTCTCCAGAAGCACAAATATGAAGGAGGAGGAGTGTGCAGCAGATGGGAGAAAAGAGTCAACAGGGACCAAAAAACATGCAGTAAGAGTACAATTACTTTAAAGTAGAAGTACAAAGTAATGATCCAAGAAATAACTCAAATAAGAGTAAAAAGTATTTGGGGGAAAAGTGCTGGAATTTTGTGTTTGAAAATGTTAACAAGTAAAAAACAACAACAACAAGAAAAAGTTAGAAAAAGTTACACAAGTAAATTCAAAATGTTTACTCAAGTAGAAGTACAAAGTAGGAATAACTCAAGTGAGAGTAAAAAGTATTTTAATGCTGGTATTTTGTGTCTGAAAACGTTAACAAGTAAGTAAAAAAAAACAACAACAACAAAAATTTGACAAAGTTACATAAGTTAATTCAAAATATTTACTGAAGCAGAAGTGGTCCGAGAAATACTTCAAGTGAGAGTAAAAAGTATTTGGGGGAAAGTGCTGGTATTTTGTGTTTGAAAATGTTTACAATTAGTAAAAAAAACAAAAAAAAAACAAAAAAACAAAAAAAACAACAAAAGCTACACAAGTAAATGTAGCAGGTGCTCTTTTTTTTTTTTTTTTTTTTTACTACTACAGTTATTTTCAGTGGTTAATTTTCATAAAAAGAACCTCTATGAAAAAAAAAAAAAAACAAATCAATAATCTGAAATAACCAAACTTCATTTCTACAAACTGACAAATGGAAAATGGCTCGTACATTCTCAGTTTCAGACATTTTAAAAGTACGACGAAGTATAAGGGTCAGATAAAAAAAACAACAACATGCTGGCGCTTCGAGAATAAAGTCGTAACATTTCAACATTAAAGTCGTAATATTATGAGAATAAAGTCGAAGCCAGAAAAAGTCGTAATTTTACGAGAATAAAGTCGTAGTCAAAATAAAGTCATAATATTGTGAGAAATCGGCTGCTCGTGGAGAATGGAGAATTTGGAGCATTTTGTAAAGGAGAAAAATCTGTGTATCATTCGTTCATTCGACTGAACAAGGACTGAATCAGGACTAAATCAAGTCTGGAACCAAACCAGAAAGATCAGGATTGAGACCGGGACCAGACCAGGACTGAAAACGGTTTAGTCCTAGTTTAGTCCTGGTTTAAGTCACGGAAATGGGAAATGGCGTTTACGTGACTTTAAAATGCGACTGAACCAGGACTGAACCAGGACTGAACCAGGACTAAACCAGGACTGAACCAGGACTAAACCAGGACTGAACCAGGACTAAACCAGGTCTGAACCAGGACTGAACCAGGACTGAACCAGGTCTGAACCAGGACTGAAACCAGGACTAAACCAGGAACCAGGACTGAACCAGGACTGAACCAGGTCTGAACCAGGACTAAACCAGGACTGACTGACCACCAGGACTAACCAGGACTAAACCAGGTCTGAACCAGGACTGAACCAGGACTGAACCAGGTCTGAACCAGGACTGAACCAGGACTAAACCAGGACTGAACCAGGACTGAACCAGGTCTGAACCAGGACTGAACCAGGACTAAACCGGGACTGAACCAGGACTGAACCGGGACTGAACCGGGACTGAACCGGGTCTGAACCGGGACTGAACCAGGACTAAACCAGGACTGAACCAGGACTGAACCAGGTGAACCAGGTCTGAACCAGGACTAATAAACCAGGTCTGAACCAGGACTAAACCAGGACTGAACCAGGTCTGAACCAGGACTAAACCAGGTCTGAACCAGGACTAAACCAGGACTGAACCAGGACTGAACCAGGACTGAAACAGGACTGAACCCAGGACTAAAACCAGGACTGAACCAGGACTGAACCAGGACTGAACCAGGACTAACCAGGACTCCAGGACTGAACCAGGACTAAACCAGGACTGAACCAGGACTGAACCAGGACTAAACCAGGACTAAACCAGGACTGAACCAGGACTGAACCAGGACTAACCAGGAACCAGGACTGAACCAGGACTGAACCAGACCAGGACTGAACCAGGACTGAACCAGGACTGAACCAGGACTGAACCAGGACTAAACCAGGTCTGAACCAGGACTAACCACCAGGACTGAACCAGGACTAAACCAGGACTGAACCAGGACTGAACCAGGACTAAACCAGGACTGAACCAGTCTAACCAGGACTAAACCAGGACTGAACCAGGACTAAACCAGGACTGAACCAGGACTAAACCAGGACTGAACCAGGACTGAACCAGGACTAAACCAGGACTGAACCAGGTCTGAACCAGGACTGAACCAGGTCTAAACCAGGACTAAACCAGGTCTGAACCAGGACTAAACCAGGTCTGAACCAGGTCTGAATCGTTTTCAATCCTGGTCTCAGTCCCGGTCTGGTCCCGGACCTCGTTTAGTCCTGGTCCTGGTTCAGTCCGGAGGCGCAAATAATGAAGAAAATTGTTGTTCATTTTCTTATTTTTGGTTTTATATTGAAAAACAAGGTTCTTCTTCTGCCTCATTTTTCACTTTGACTTTGATTTTATTTCGACTTCATTCTCGTAATATTATAACTTTATTTTAACTTCGACTTTATTCTCGTAAAATTACGACTTTATTCTCATAAACTTACAACTTTTTCTGGCTTCTACTTTATTCTCATAATATTACGACTTTAATGTCGAAATGTTACGACTTTATTCTCGTAGCTCCAGCATTTAATTTATTTTTTATTTTTATCTGACCCTTATACTCTGTCGTATAAAAGCATAAAAACACCACAAAAAATACCAACATGAAGATTAATAGAAACATTAAATAAAAAAAAAAAATAAAAAAAATGATGATTTTATGATGAAATTAAAAACAGGTCTGCTGAAAAAGATCGAAGAATTATCGACAATTTGAATAATGCAAAAAGCGATTAATTCTGTAAGAAATGATGAAACTTCTCCCAGATATTGTACAAAGTGTTTATTAAATTGTGTATTTACAAAAGTTTGTAGTAAATAGTTTTGAATCTAAACCATGTTTCTTGTGTTCTTCGAGAAACACCTCGTCAGTCGGCCTGAGACACAAAAGGTACAAGTCACTAAAAGTATCTGCAGTATTAGATGGATTTGTGAGTCCTCCCCCTGCTGGTCGCGTCAGGAGTCTCACCTTCAGGTCCAGGTCTGACTTCCTCTGACTTTTCTGCACCTCCCGTTTCCTGGCTCCAGATTCTGTGGGTTTAACTGAACACAAAAGAGTTTCAACGGGTCAAACTCCTGTGGATTTTACTTTTGGATATTTCTCATGAGTAATCAGAGTACAAACGATGAGTAACTGTATTCAGTTACAGTTACTGCGTCAGTGAGTGGGAATTGGATTACAGTTACTTTGTTGAAATAAATGGATTACACAGAGGGATTTTACTGTCTAAAACCAGGTCTAAACCAGGTCTAAACCAGGTCTAAACCAGGTCTAAACCAGGTCTAAACCAGGTCTAAAACCAGGTCTAAACCAGGTAAAACCAGGTCTAAACCAGGTTTAAAACTAAACCAGGACTAAACAGGTCTAACCAGGACTAAAACCAGGTCTAAACCAGGTCTAAACCAGGTTTAAAACCAGGTCTAAACCATGACTAAACCAGGTCTAAACCAGGACTAAAACCAGGTCTAAACCAGGTCTAAACCAGGTCTAAAACTCTAAACCAAAAACCAGGTCTAAACAGGTCTAAACCAGGTCTAAACCAGGTAAAACCAGGTCTAAACCAGGTCTAAAACCAGGTCTAAACCAGGTCTAAACCAGGACTAAAACCAGGTCTAAACCAGGTCTAAACCAGGTCTAAAACCAGGACTAAAACCAGGTCTAAACCAGGTCTAAACCAGGTCTAAAACCAGGTCTAAACCATGGCCAAACCAGGTCTAAAACCAGGCCTAAACCAGGCTTAAACCAGGTCTAAAACCAGGTCTAAACCAGGACTAAAACCAGGTCTAAACCAGGTCTAAACCAGGTCTAAACCAGGACTAAAACCAGGTCTAAACCATGGCCAAACCAGGTCTAAAACCAGACCTAAACCAGGCTTAAACCAGGTCTAAAACCAGGTCTAAACTAGGTCTAAACCAGGTCTAAAACCAGGTCTAAACCAGGACTAAAACCAGGTCTAAACCAGGTCTAAACCAGGTCTAAACCAAGGCTAAACCACCTAACCTAGGACTGGTTCCAGGACTGAACTAGGACTAAAACAGGACTTATTGTCGGGATTGGCCCCGAGGTGAGCACCTGACCGGGACCAGACCGGGACCAGACCAAAACTGAGGCCGGAGCCAAACCAGTACCAGACCGGGACTGAGACCGGGACCAGACCTGGACTGAAAACAGTTTAGTCCTGGTTTAAGTCACGGAAATGGGAAACGGTGTTTCCGTGACTTAAAATGTGATGCGGGACTAATGCGCCGCATATGGACTGAACCAGGACTGAACCAGGACTAAACCAGGACTGAACCAGGACTGAAACCATAAACCAGGACTAAACCAGGACTAAACCAGGGACTAAACAGGAAACCAGGACTGAACCATTTTCAGTCCTGGTCTGATCCTGGTCTCACGGTCTCACGGTCTGGTCCTGGTCTGGTCCCGGCCTCAGTCCTAGTCTCAGTCCCGGTCTCAGTCCTGGTTTGGTCCTGGTCTTGGTCTGGTCCCGGTTTCAGTCCCGGTCTCAATCCTGGTCTCAGTTCTCGTCTGGTCCCGGTCTAAGTCCTGGTCTCAGTCCTGGTTCAATCCTGGTTCAGTCCAGAGGCGCAAATGAAGAAAATAGTTGTTTTTTCGTTTTCTTATTTTTGGTTTTATTTTGAAAAATGAATGAACGAACGACACACGGACTGAGGTTTTTCTTCTGCGACATTTTTCACTTTGACTTTGAGTTTATTTCGACTTCATTCTCGTAAAATTATAACTTTATTTTCATAATATTACGACTTTATTCCTGGGGAGGAGCCAAATTAACACAATTGAATTAACACTAAAATAAGTTGAATTAACATTAAAATAAGTTGAATTAACACTAAAAGAAGTTGAATTAACATTAAATAAGTTGAATTAACATTAAAATAAGTTGAATTAACATTAAAATAAATTGAATTAACACTAAAATAAGTTGAATTAACACTAAATAAGTTGAATTAACACTAAAAAGTTGAATTAACACTAAAATAAGTTGAATTAACACTTAAATAAGTTGAATTAATTAACACTAAGAAGAAGTTGAATTAACACTAAAATAAGTTGAATTAACACTAAAATTGAATTAACACTAAAATAAGTTGAATTAACACTAAAATAAGTTGAATTAACATTAAAATAAGTTGAATTAACACTAAGAAGTTGAATTAACACTAAAATAAGTTGAATTAACATTAAAATAAGTTGAATTAACACTAAGAGTTGAAGTTGAATTAACACTAAAATAAGTTGAATTAACATTAAAATAAGTTGAATTAACACTAAAATAAAGTTGAATTAAGTTGAATTAACATAAAATAAGTTGAATAAGTTGAATTAACACTAAAATAAGTTGAATTAACACTAAAATAAGTTGAATTAACATTAAAAATAAAATAAGTTGAATTAACACTAATTAACACTAAAATAAGTTGAATTAACATTAAAAGTTGAATTAACACTAAAATAAGTTGAATTAACACTAAACATTAACACTAAGAGAAGTTGAATTAACATTAAAATAAGTTGAATTAACACTAAAATAAGTTGAATTAACACTAAAATAAGTTGAATTAACACTAAAATAAGTTGAAGTTGAATTAACACTAAAATAAGTTAATTAAATAAGTTGAATTAACACTAAAATAAGTTGAATTAAGTTGAATTAACACTAAAATAAGTTGAATTAACACTAAAATAAGTTGAATTAACACTAAAATAAGTTGAATTAACATAAAATAACACACTAAAATAAGTTGAATTAACACTTAAAATTAAGTTGAAGTTGAATTAACACTAAAATAAGTTGAATTAACACTAAAATAAGTTGAATTAACATTAAAATAAGTTTTAATTAACACTAAAAAGTTGAATTAAGTTGAATTAACACTAAAATAAGTTGAATTAACACTAAAATAAGTTGAATTAACACTAAGTTGAATTAACATTAAAATAAGTTGAATTAACACTAAAATAAGTTGAATTAACACTAAAAAGTTGAAGTTGAACACTAAAATAAGTTGAATTAACATTAAAATAAGTTGAATTAACATTAAAATAAGTTGAATTAACACTAAAATAAGTTGAATTAACACTAAAATAAGTTGAATTAACACTAAAATAAGTTGAATTAACACTAAAATAAGTTGAATTAACATTAAAATAAGTTGAATTAACATTAAAATAAGTTGAATTAACACTAAAATAAGTTGAATTAACACTAAAATAAGTTGAATTAACACTAAAATAAGTTGAATTAACACTAAAATAAGTTGAATTAACACTAAAATAAGTTGAATTAACACTAAGAAGTTGAATTAACACAAAAATAAGTTGAATTAACACTAAAATAATTTGAATTAACACTAAGAGAAGTTTAATTAACATTAAAATAAGTTGAATTAACACTAAGAGAAGTTGAATTAACATTAAAATAAGTTGAATTAACACTAAAATAAGTTGAATTAACACTAAAATAAGTTGAATTAACACTTAAAAAGTTGAAGTTGAATTAACACTAAAATAAGTTGAATTAACATTAACTTAAAATAAGTTGAATTAACACTAAATAAGTTGAATTAACACTAAGGGAAGTTGAATTAACACTAAAATAAGTTGAATTAACACTAAAATAAGTTGAATTAACACTAAAATAAGTTGAATTAACACTAGTGGAAGTTGAATTAACACTAAGAGAAGTTGAATTAACACTAAGAGAAAGTTAAGTTGAATTGAATTAACTTCAGCCATATCAACTATAACCCCGAGTGGAACCCTCATTTAACTTTAAAATATTTAAAATAACATTTTTTTTGCGTTAAAAACAACTCTGTAATATTTTCCTCTGACATTTTCCTCCTCCAGTTTCTGCGGTGGAAAGGTCTGTGCTCACCTTTGGCCGGCACAGGTTTAGACGACGAAGGAGAACGTTCTGGATCGTCTTCTTGTTCTTCATCAGATTTCTTGTAGTAATACGGCTGATCAGGAGGACCAAACCTCTGCGGAGCAAAACAAAAACACAAAACACATCATCTAACGTTTGTACAAATTAATACTTGATCGTACCGTAAAATACCAAAGAAGAGCCGCGTTTCGTTTACCCGTTTCAAATAAACGCAGAGTCTAGCGAATAAAAAAATAATAAATAAATAAAAATCAAAGGAAGAAGTAACTAAGAAAATAAAAACTGTAAATGATACGAAACGAGAACTGAACTAATCAAGGACCAACCCGGGTCAAAACTAGAACCTAACTGGGTCTAAATGAGGATCGTGCCGGTACTGAACCAGGACTAAAAACCAAGACTGAACAAGGACTGAACTAGAACTAAATCAAGTCTAAACGAAGACCATGCCGGTACTGAACCAGGACTAAACCAGGTCTAAACCAGGAGTAAAACAGGTCTTACCCGGGTCTAAACAAGGGCCATGCCGATACTGAACCAGGACTAAAACAGGCCTATACTAGAACTAAACTAGGACTAAATCAGGTCTAAATGAAGACCATGCCGGTAATAACCCAAGACTAAACAAAGTCTAAACAAAGTCTAAACCAGGACTAAACCAGGACTAAACCAGGACTAAACAAGGACTAAACCAGGACTAAACCAGGACTAAACCAGACTAAACAAGACTAAACCAGGACTAAACCAGGACTAAACCAGGACTAAACCAAGAATAAACAAGGTTTAAACCAGGACTAAACAAGGTCTATACCAGGACTAAACCAAGACTAAACCAGGACTAAACCAAGACTAAACAAGGACTAAACCAGGACTAAACCAGGACTAAACCAAGAATAAACAAGGTTTAAACCAGGACTAAACAAGGTCTATACCAGGACTAAACCAAGACTAAACCAGGACTAAACCAAGACTAAACAAGGACTAAACCAAGACCTAAACCAAGGACTAAACCAGGACTAAACAAGGACTAAACCAGGACTAACCAGGACTAAACAAGGACTAAACCAGGACTAAACCAAGAATAAACAAGGACTAAACCAGGACTAAACCAGGATTAAACCAAGACTAAACAAGGACTAAACCAGGACTAAACCAAGACTAAACCAGGACTAAACCAAGAATAAACAAGGTCTAAACCATTACTAAACCAGGTCTAAACCAGGTCTAAACCAGAACTGAATCAGATCTAAACAAGGACCATGCCGGGACTTATCCAGGACTAAAGCAGGACTAAACCAGATCTAAACCAGGACTGAATAAAATCTATAAATTCTAGTCACACCGGTTAAAAGAATTTGAGAACCGTATTTTCCCAGTTTGCTGAGAAGAAAGCCTGGTCTCAAATAAAAGCCTGGTCTCAAATAAAAGCCTGGTCTCAAATAAAGGCCTGGTCTCAAATAAAAGCCTGGTCTCAAATAAAAGCCTGGTCTGTTAAATGAACTCCCCGGCCGTTATTTTGGTATTTTACAGAATATTCGGTGTAAATAAATGAAATTCCCCGAGCACCTTGTCCGGCCACATGAAGCTGATGAAGAGGACGGCCGGGAGTCCCACAGCGAAGACGTAAACGCTCCACAACCACGGACGAGCGTCGGCAGCCAGAAGAAGACTCTCGATCAGACCAGGCTGAGGAGATACAAGAGTCACTCCTCTGGAACATCTGACCTGACCCTCCTCTGACCCTCTGACCCTCTGACCCTCTGACCATCTGACCCTCTGCCTCTACCTCTGACCCTCTGACCCTCTTCCTCTGATCCTCTGACCCTCTGACCCTCTCCTCTGACCCTCCTTGACCCTCTGACCCTCTCTGACCCTCTCTGACCTCTCTCCTCTGACCCTCTCCTCTCTGACTCTCTGACCCTCTCCTCCTCTGACCCTCTGACCCTCTGCTCCTCTGACCCTAACCCTCTGACCCTCGACCCTGACCCTTGACCCTCTCTCCTCTGACCCTCTGACCCTCTGACTCCTCGTCTGACCTGACTCCTCCCTCTTCCTTCTGACCCTCTGGCCCTCTGACCTTCTGCTCTCTGACCTTCTTCCTCCTCTGACCTCTCCCTCTGACCCTCTTCTCCTCTGACCCTCTGACTCCTCTGACCTCTCCTCTGACCTTCTCCTTCCTCTGACCCTCTTCTCCTCTGACCATCTTCTCCTCTGACCATCTCCTCCTCTGACCCTCTCCTCCTCTGACCTCTCTCTCCTCCTCTGACCCTCTCCTCTGACCTCTCTCCTACCTCTCTGACCCTCCCTCCTCCCTTCTCTCCTCTTCTCCTCTGACCCTCTCCTCCTCTGACCCTCTGACCCTCTCCTCTCTGACCCTCTCTTCTGACCCTCTGCTCCTCTGACCATCTGCTCCTCTGCTCCTCTGACCCTCTGCCTCTCCTCTGACCCTCTGACCTTCTCCTCCTGACCCTCTGACCTCTCTCTGACCTCTGCTCCTCTGACTCCTCCTCCCCTCTGCCTCTCTCCTCTCGACCCTCTGACCTTCTCCCTTCTGACCTCTCTCCTCTGCTCCTCTGACCCTCCTCCTCTGCTCCTCTCCTCTCCTCTCCTCTCTGACCTTCTCCTCCTCTGACCTCTCTCCTCTGACCCTCTCCTCTTCTCCTCTGACCCTCTGACCCTCTGACCCTGACCTCTCTCTGACCTTCTCTCTCCCTCTCCCTCCTCTGACCCTTCTCCTCCCCTCTCCTTCTCTGACTCTCCTCTCTCTGACCCTCTGCTCCTCTGACCCTTCTCCTCCTGACCTCTCTCCTCCTCTGACCCTCTCCTCCTCTGACCCTCTCCTCCTCTCTGACCTCTCCCTCCTCTGACCTTCTCCTCTCTGACCTCTTGACCTTCTCTCTCCCTCTGACCCTCCTCCTCTGACCTTCTCCTCTGACCTCTCCTCCTCTGACCCTCTCCTCTCCCTCTGACCCTCTCCTCCTCTCTCCTCCTCCTCCTCTGACCTTTCTCCTCCTCCCCCCTCTGACCTTCTCTTCTCCTCTGACCTCCTCTCCTCTCCTGCCTCTCCTCCTCTGACCCTCTCCTCTGACCTTCTCCTCCTGACCCTCTCTCCTCCTCTGACCTCTCTGACCTCCTCTGACCTCTCTCTCTCTGACCCTCTCCTCTTCTCTGACCTCTCTCCTCCTCTCCTCCTTGACCTTCTCCTCCTCTGACCTTCTCCTCTGACCCTCCTCTCTGACCTCTCCTCCTGACCCTCTCCT
>NW_026571207.1:1168094-1170284 GCF_026225935.1 Boleophthalmus pectinirostris | reverse complement strand
ATTACACACACCAAAATGTAGTTTGTAAAGTAATCCAGTAAATTACTTAAAGTGAGTAATGTAATCTGAATACTTTGGATTACTTGATTTGCTGTAGAGAAGCAAAGACGAGGAAATCTTCACATAAGAAGTTTTGTCTGATAAAAGAAAATTTTAAAACCCAGACTTTACTTAATCAGATTAAAAATATTATTGATAGAAGAAGAGGAGACACGTCCACACAGCAGGATTTAGTCCTGTTAACTCCTGTTTTAGTCCTGGTTTAGTACTGGTTTAGTTCTGGTTTGGTTCTGGTTTTAGTCCTGGTTTAGTCCTGGTTTATTCCTGGTTTAGCTCTGGTTTAGACCTGGTTTAGACCTGGTTTGGACCTAGTTGAGACCTGGTTTTAGTCCTGCTTTAGTCCTGGGTTAGTCCTGGTTTAGACCTGTTTTAATCCTGGTTTAGACCTGGTTTAGACCTGGTTTAGATCTAGTTTGGACCTGGTTTTAGTCCTGGTTTAGTTCTGGTTTAGACCTGGTATAGTCCTGGTTTTGTGTCCAGCAATGAGTAAAATTACCAAGAAAAAAAAGAAAAGAAAAGGGATTTAGCCCAAAATGTGAAAACAGTAAAATCCCTCTGTGTAATCCATTTATTTCAACAAAGTAACTGTAATCCAATTCCCACTCACTGAAACAGTAACTGTAACTGAATACAGTTACTCATCATTTGTACTCTGATTACTTCTCTGGTACATGTAATCTGTTACTCCCCAACACTGATCACCACATGACATCACAAGGTGGGACAGAGTGTTTTCTGAGTGTTTGAGAGAAGAACTCAGGTTTTGTGAATAAAAAAAAAAACAAAAACACAACTCCAGGTCTGATTGTGACGAGGAAACGACACTAGAGCCGAGAAAAGTTTGATCTGGGGTAAAAGGAAACTGAAATCCGCGTGTGATTTTTTTCCTCCGCGCTTCGTTCGTTCTCACTTTTCCTGAAATGTGCGAAGGCTTGTCTGACTCTGGAATGTCTCCGTGAGAATTTATTTCTTTTTCTCAGAGTTTTGCCTGAAGGAAAATGGCAGCGTTTCCCAGACTCCTCGTTTTATTATCACCACACACATCACATCACACACGTCCCGGGTCAGCAGAGGTGACGCGAGCGGAAACACGAGCGGAAACACGAGAAACACGGAAACACGAGAGGAAACACGAGAAACACCGGAGAGGAAACACCGGAAACCGGACAGAAACACACGACCGGAAACACGACCAGAAACACGGAAACACGGAAACACGGACCGGAAACACGGACCGGAAACACGACCGGAAACACAACCGGAAACACGACCGGAAACACGTCCGGAAACACCACCGGAAACACGACCAGAAACACGTCCGGAAACACGACCCAGAAACACGTCCGGAAACACGACCAGAAACACGACCAGAAACACGACCAGAAACACACCGGAAACACGACCGGAAACACGACCAGAAACACGACCAGAAACACGACCGGAAACACGACCGGAAACACGTCCGGAAACACGACCGGAAACACGTCCGGAAACACGTCCGGAAACAGAAACACGACCAGAAACACGACCAGAAACACGTCCGGAAACACGACCAGAAACACGTCCGGAAACACGTCCGGAAAACACCGGAAACACGTCCGGAAACACGTCCGGAAACACGACCGGAAACAGGAAACCAGGACTAAAGGACTAAAGCAGGACTAGGACACTAGACTAAACTAGGACTAAAGACTAGGACTACTAGGACTACTAGGAGGACTAATACCAGGTCTAAACCAGGACTTAACCAAGACATTATATCAAGACTAAACCAGAACTAAACCTGGGACTAAACGTGTACTAAACCTGGACAGAAACCTGGACAGAAACCAGGACTAAACCAGGACTAAAACAAGACATTAAATCGAGACTAACCCAGGACTAAACCAGGACTAACCAGTACTGAAAATGAACAGAAAAGAACTAGATCTAATGCGACTAAACAGAACTAAACCTGGTCCTAAATCTTGACCAAACCTGGACTAAACCGGTACTAAACCTGGGCCTCAACCTGGATGAATTTGGAAAGAAACCAGGACTAAATCAGGACTAAACCAGGACTAAACCAAGACTAAACGGTACTAAACCTGGACCTAAACAGGATTAAACCTGGACTAAACCAGTACTGAA
>NW_026571207.1:1143094-1160594 GCF_026225935.1 Boleophthalmus pectinirostris | reverse complement strand
AGTGTGAAATCCTCAAATCCTGCTCTGTCGGAGGTAAAAACGACCGTAAACCTGGAGTCCGTCCGTCACATTTCAACTTTTAACAACGTGGGAAACAGAACGAGATCTTTTCTAAACTGTTTTCACTGTCCTAAATATTCACCGCGCTGTCAAATATCATAAAACACAAAACCAAATGGACTCAAAATAAACCAAATGGGCGTCGCTGCAATAACGAAAAACACATCAATATTTCCAGACAATAAAATAGATTCAAAACAAAAAAAGCTTTTAAAACAGGAAATATCTATAATTTAACACTTTTATTTCTCCCTGTGTTTTATGTTCTTTTGTTGAAGTGGATTCGCGTGTTTTCCTTCCGTCTATAGTTGTTTTTTTTGTGTCTCGTTTGCGTCGTTTGTGTGATTTTGACGTCACTGCTGTCCCCTAACTAATAAAAAAAAGAAAAGAACGGGGAAAAAAATAGTGCTAACAGTGCACTTCCTGAGTCCTGGACAGTAAAACGCTTTGTAATTAGACGCAGACAAAACACAGCAAATTTAACAAGTTGAGATGATTTGAAGAAAGTTTTGAGTAAATTTCACTTTGATGAATAAAGTGATCTGTCAGTGGAACAAGACTTTTCGTACTTCAAATATGAAACTACATTTATTTATTTATTTATTTCGGTCACAGGTATATTTTGACATTAATTCATAAACAGTCATATTTAACATACACAGACTGAAAAGGTGCAGGCTGAAGCTTAAGCTTATTCTGCCTTTACCCTTTATTCCTTTGTCAGAGCTTCATCTTGACACCAGTTCATCTTCATAAATACAGCAGGAAGAAACAAACTAATCAGTAACAGAACAACAAAGTTCTACAGCACAAACTAAGTCTCATATTTCATGTATCTGTCCAGAGTTAAACATTTAAACTTCTTTATGAAGTGAAAGAAAGTGGTGCACAATTTTAGGTTTTCTGTCCAGTTGTTCCAGAGCTCCAGCCCTTTAACAGATTTACAAAATTTCATAATGTTTGTTCTGATTTTCTTTTTAATAAACACGGTCGTTCCTCTGAGCTCATATCGGCTCTTTCAGATTTTGAACATGTTCTGTAACGATTTCGACAGGAGATTGTTGTTTACTTTGAACATGATTTTAAGAGTGTAAAGGTAAAGACTAAATCATAAAATTTCAGCGTTTGAAGGTTTATAAATAATGCATTGGTTGGTTCGTTATAAGTTGATAATGTTGATGCTCTTATTGCCTTTTTTGCAGGTAAAGACTGGATTTGTATTAGTCTTATATGTATTGCCCCAAATCTCAAATACCGTAGGTTATGTCGGGCATTACCAGCGAGTTATATATAATAAAAAGACTGTTTTTATCTAGGGTATAATCTATATTTATATATAATTGCGATCACTTTGGATAAGTTTGTTCCTAATTGTATTTATGTGTGATTTCCAGTTTAAATTATGATCTATGGTTATTCCTAAAAATGTATTTTGAAAGACTCTTTCTAGTGGTGGATTATTGAGCATCATTTGTACATGATTTTGTACTTTTCGCTTTGCAAATATCATAAATTTAGTTTTTTCTATGTTTAGTGATAATTTATTAATATCAAACCAAACTTTAATTTTCTGCAGCTCCTTCTCCACCATTTGAAAAAGCTGCCTTTGGTCTTCACCTGAGCAGTAGAGGTGGTATCATCTGCGAAGAGCACATAAATGAACATTTTTGATGCCAAACATAAATCATTTATATACATAATAAATAGTTTTGGCCCAAGCGTCGAGCCCTGTGGAATTCCACAATTTACTTTCAACAATACAGATTTTTCATTATTTATTTCAACACACTGGTATCAGTTTTGTAGACAGCTTTGTAACCGCACATGCACAGGTCCTCGCAGTCCATATCTTTCTAATTTTTGCAATAATATATTATGATCGAGGGTATCAAAAGCCTTCTTAAGGTCAATAAAGATACTCACACTGTATTTCTTTGAATCAGTTGCTGTAGATAAATTTTCTACCAATTCCATAACAGCCATTGAGGTGGAACGATTTTTCCTGAATCCATATTGATGGTCACTTAAGAGCTCATATTTTTCTATGAATTTATCTAATCGATGAACAAATATTACATCTTGCTTCACATAAAATATGAAAAACAACAATTTTTTGCACTTAAAATAAGAAACTAAATTGAATGTTTCTTGAATTAAGAATAAAAAAAAACACTTAATCCACTGTTAGATCATTTTACTTCATCAACTCAAATAAAGTAAAATATTCTTAATTTAAGAACTTTTGTTGTTTGTTGCCCGTAATTAGCGAAGGAGCTGGCTGGACATTTGAGGATTTTTACACCGTACGCAGCGAAAACTGGAGGGTTAAAATATTTTTGTTTGTTTGTTTTTAACACAAAAAGTGTTATTTTAACTCTTTGGAAGTTAAATGGGGGTTGGAGTTGTGGTTATTTGGCAGAGTTGATATTGTTGTCTGTTTGTTTGTCTGTTTGTTTGTTTGTTTGTTTGTCTGTTTGTTTGTTTGTTTGTTTGTTTGTTTGTTTGTTTGTTTGTTTGTTTGTCTGTTGTCTGTTTGTTTGTTTGTCTGTTTTGTTTGTTGTCTGTTTGTCTGTTTGTTTGTTTGTCTGTTTGTGTTTGTTTGTTTGTTTGTTTGTTTGTTTGTTTGTTGTTTGTTTGTCTGTTAGCAACATAACTCAAAAAGTTATGGACCGATTTTAATGAAATTTTCAGGATTTGTTGGAAATGTGAAAAGGAAGAACTGATTTCATTTTGGGGCTGATCCGGAAGAAATCCTGGATTCTGGATCACTTTGAAATTTTAGTTAACATTGTGGTAAATGGGGCCAAAAATTTTGTTTCTCAATATCTCGGTTAATTATTGACCAAACCCCATGAAATTTGACTCAGGGATGGACAATGGGATCCTCTTTCATATTCCAAAGGCTGATCCGGATCTGATCCAGAAGACTGATTTTATCGCAATTTATATAAAAAATGGGGGTAGTCCTTGGCGGAGGTCTGCGCTCTCTGACTTTTGACTCTGGCTTTTCTAGTCTTAATTAAGTTTTTCTTAGTGTTAATTCAACTTCCACTAGTGTTAATTTGGCTCCTCCCATCCTCCACTTCAAACTCCGGCGAGAAAAGACCAGTTTTAATCAGTTTTGTTCATAATTTCATCTTAAATTAACTAAAATAAAGTGTAAAAATAAAACTCCTGCGTGTTGTTTTGCTAAATCAACATAACTCTACAAAGTGTTATTCGTTTACGCTCAAAACATTAATATAACTCTGGATTTCAGAGTTAAATAGGAACTTTGGTCCAATGTGACTTAATTAACATTTCTAAAAGTGTTAATTCTGTCTAAATTTCTCTGCTGACGGTTTGAACAGAAAACGTAAAAGTGGCGTTGGATCTTCACTTTTTTCGTTTCGATGAGTTTTATTTTGTGTTTGAATTGTGCTTTACAAATGCACTTGTGTTCAGGTGGCGCCCCCTGGAGGCTCCTGTGACGCTGCAGGACGCGGAGGAGAGACACTTTTGTCCTGAGGAGTGTAAAGAATATAATTGAAATGAGTTGTTTTTTTATGTGATTATGAACTTTATCTCATAACGTTTTCCTCTTTACAATGATGTTTCTTGTTAAACTACAAATTTATGACTTTGACCCGAGTCCGAGCTGGAAAACGGTTTTAAAAATGTCTTCAAAACAAAACAAATTGTAAGAAAAGTCCGTGGTTATAAATCCGCGTGGAGCTTTTTGGACGCTTTGAAGTCTTGGTCTTTATTAAAGGAACATTAAAGCGAGAGCCAAAGTTTCTCCGCAACAAAACAAGATCTGGAGCCGAAACAAAGCAGCGGCGAAAAAAGAACGGGAAGGATTTCGGTTTAGAGAGAGAGAGAGGAGAGGAATTGAGGAGAAAGGAGAGAAGGGAGGAGCTGAGGAGAGAGGAGGAGAGGAACTGAGGAGAGAGGAGGAGAGAAGGAGAGAGGAACTAAGGAGAGGAGAGAGGAGCTGAGGATCGAGGACTGAGGAGAGAGGAGCTGAGAGGAGAGGAGGGAGGAGGAAGGAGAGAGGAACTGAGGAGAGAGGAGAGAAGGAGAGGAGAGAGGAACTGAGGAGAGAGGAGAGGAGGGAGGAGAGAAGGAGAGGAGAGAGGAGCTGAGGATCGAGGAGAGAGGAGGGAGGAGGAAGGAGAGAGGAGCTGAGGAGAGAGGAGGAAGGAGAGAGGAACTGAGGAGAGAGGAAGGAGAGAGGAACTAAGGAGAGAGGAGAGGAGGGAGGAGAGAGGAGCTGAGGAAGGAGGAGGAAGGATAGAGAAGAGCGAAACGAGGAGAGAGGAGAAGCAAGGAGAGAAGAGTGAGAAGTGAGGAGAGGAGGGAGGAGAGAAGGACAGAGGAGGGAGGAGAAAGGAACTGAGGAGGGAGGAGAGGAACTGAGGAGAGAGGAGGGAGGAGAGAAGGAGAGAGGAACTAAGGAGAGAGAAGAGGAGAGGAGAGAGGAGCTGAGGATCTAGGACTGAGGAGAGAGTAGAGAGGAAAGAGGAGGGAGGAGCTGAGGAGGGAAGAGGAGGCGAGAGAAGCTGAGGAAAGGAGAGAGGAGCGAGGAGAGGAGGGAGAGACGTGAGGAGAGAGAGGGAGAAGCGAAGACAGAGGACAAAGAGAGGAAAGAGAAGAGAGGGAACATAGAGGAGCAATGAGAAAGGAGGGAGGAGCAAGGGAGGAGAGAGGAGTAAGGAGCGAGGAGAGGAGCGAGGAGTAAGGAGAGGAGGGAGGAGTAAGGAGTGAGGAGAGGGAGTAAGGAGCGAGGAGAGGAGCGAGGAGTAAGGAGCGAGGAGAGGAGTGAAGAAGTAAGGAGCGAGGAGAGGTGCGAGGAGAGGAGCGAAGCGAGGGAGTAAGGAGCGAGGAGAGGAGCAAGGAGTAAGGAGTGAGGAGAGGGAGTAAGGAGCGAGGAGAGGAGTAAGGAGGAGAGGAGTGAGGAGAGAGTAAGGAGCGAGGAGAGGAGTGAGGAGAGGAGCGAGGGAGTTAGGAGGAGACGAGCGAGGAGAGGAGTGAGGGAGTTAGGAGGAGAGGAGAGGAGTGAGGGAGTTAGGAGGAGAGGAGAGAGAGCGAGGGAGTTAGGAGGAGAGGAGTGAGGAGGAGAGAGTAAGGAGCGAGGAGAGGAGTGAAGAAGTAAGGAGCGAGGAGAGGTGCGAGGAGAGGAGCGAAGCGAGGGAGTAAGGAGCGAGGAGAGGAGCAAGGAGTAAGGAGTGAGGAGAGGGAGTAAGGAGCGAGGAGAGGAGTAAGGAGGAGAGGAGTGAGGAGAGAGTAAGGAGCGAGGAGAGGAGTGAGGAGAGGAGCGAGGGAGTTAGGAGGAGACGAGCGAGGAGAGGAGTGAGGGAGTTAGGAGGAGTTAGGAGAGGAGCGAGGGAGTTAGGAGGAGAGGAGTGAGGAGAGGAGAGAGGAGTTAGGAGGAGAGGAGAGGAGCGAGGGAGTTAGGAGGAGAGGAGAGAGGAGAGGAGAGAGGGAGTTAGGAGGAGAGGAGTGAGGAGAGGAGTGAGGGAGTTAGGAGGAGGAGAGAGGAGCGAGGAGTTGAGAGAGGAGGAGAGAGTGAGGGAGTTAGGAGGAGGAGAGGAGAGGAGAGGAGAGGAGGAGAGGAGTAGGAGGAGAGGAGAGAGGAGAGGGAGGAGAGAGGAAGTTGAGGAGAGGAGAGAGGAGTTAGGAGAGAGGAGAGAGGAGAGGAGAGAGGAGTTAGGAGGAGAGGAGAGGAGTGAGGAGAGGAGAGGAGAGAGGAGGAGAGGAGAGAGGAGAGAGGAGTTAGGAGGAGAGGAGAGGAGTGAGGAGAGGAGTGAGGAGAGAGGAGGAGAGGAGAGAGAGAGTTAGGAGAGAGGAGAGAGTGAGAGAGAGAGAGGAGGAGGAGGAGAGGAGTGAGAGGAGTTAGGAGAGAGGAGAGGAGGGAGGAGAGGAGAGAGTGAGGAGAGAGAGAGAGAGGAGAGGAGGAGTTAGGAGGAGAGGAGAGAGAGAGAGGAGTTAGGAGAGGAGGAGAGGAGAGAGAGAGGAGGAGAGGAGTTAGAGAGAGTTAGGAGGAGAGGAGAGGAGGAGAGGAGTTAGGAGAGAGAGGAGAGAGGAGAGGAGAGAGGAGAGAGAGAGGAGTTAGGAGGAGAGGAGAGAGGAGAGGAGAGAGGAGTTAGGAGGAGAGGAGGAGGAGAGGAGAGAGAGAGGAGTTAGGAGGAGAGAGAGGAGGAGAGGAGAGAGGAGTTAGGAGGAGAGGAGTGAGGAGAGGAGAGAGGAGTTAGGAGGAGAGGAGAGGAGTTAGGAGAGGAGAGAGCGAGAGAGGAGGAGAGGAGAGGAGAGGAGGAGAGGAGAGGAGAGAGGAGTTAGGAGGAGAGAGAGGAGGAGAGGAGAGAGGAGTTAGGAGGAGAGGAGAGGAGAGGAGAGAGGAGAGAGGAGAGAGGAGTTAGGAGGAGAGGAGAGGAGTTAGGAGGAGGAGAGGAGAGGAGAGGAGAGGAGTTAGGAGGAGAGGAGAGAGGAGCGAGGAGGAGAGGAGAGAGGAGTTAGGAGTGAGGAGAGGAGAGAGGAGTTAGGAGAGGAGAGAGGAGTTAGGAGAGAGGAGAGGAGAGAGGAGTTAGGAGAGGAGAGAGGAGTTAGGAGGAGAGGAGAGGAGAGAGGAGTTAGGAGAGGAGAGGAGAGAGGAGTTAGGAGGAGAGGAGAGGAGGGAGGAGAGGAGAGAGGAGAGAGAGGGAGTTAGAGAGGAGAGGAGAGGAGAGAGGAGAGGAGGAGGAGGAGGAGGAGAGGAGAGGAGAAGAGAGAGGAGGAGAACAGAGGAGCGAGGAGGAGAGGAGAGAGGAGTTAGAGAGAGAGGAGGAGAGAGAGAGGAGTTAGAGAGGAGAGAGGAGTTAGAGGAGAGGAGGAGAGAGGAGAGGAGAGCAGAGGAGAGAGGAGAGAGGAAGGAGGAGAGGAGAGAGGAGAGAGAGAGTTAGGAGAGGAGAGAGAGTTGAGAGGAGAGGAGAGAGGAGTTGAGGTAGGAGAGGAGAGGAGAGAGGAGTTAGGAGTGAGAGAGAGAGAGGAGTGTAGTTGTGGGCGTGTGACAGAACAATGGTTCTTTAGTTCTTGTGTGAGGAAACAGGCCTCTCCACCTCTAAGTGCTTCCAAATGTTCCAGACTTTTCCTCACGTCTTTAAACATTTACAAACTTGACTTCTGTGAGTGACAAACGCTGCCGACGGGAAAGACTCCAGGAAGTGCGTCCACGTTCACTTCCTGTCTGGAACGCCGCGGCTGAGAGAGACGTTTAAATAACTACGACAAAATAAAAACATACGACCGACACAAAAACCGCGCTCTGATTATAAACGTTTCCAAAGACGTCTGTTGTTTTGTTTTGTTTTTTATTCATTTTGCAGCGTGTGGGTTTAATATTAGAGTTTATGTGTCGCGTGACGAGACGTTGGGCTCCCGGAACGAGGAGCGTCGCGCTGTTCTCCTGAAAACAAAGAGTGTGTTTACATGCACATCAGTGTCCCGGTTCTGTCAGTGTTCGTGTTACTGCGTTTACATGCGCGCTGAGAAACCGGGACACTCATATCCGCGTGGTACATGATCAAATGGAGTGTCCCGGTTTCTTGACATAATCTTACAAATGCTCAAGCGCAAAAATGAACTTAAATCAATTTAATAAACCAGGAAAAATACAAACCTTGAGCTCCTTTAGCATAAGAAGCTAAGGAGCTACGAGATCTCCCACAATCCACTGCGCAGATTCTTCATTAAAATCTTCTGCATAAATAAACTCAACTTTACAACATATAAACCATAAACACTATAGACACATCAGCCCGTTTGATCAGATCATTCAGCTCTGATCACATTTGTTTAAGTTTTACAGAAAATGAAACTTAAGACCGTAGGCTAATTAGCATAAACTGTTAGCAGTGATAAAAACAACTGCTCCTTGTGTCGCTGATGTGATTCAGATTCTTTTGGATTAAATGACACGACTCTGTGGATTATGTGTGTTCTTTTTGTGACAGAAGAGGTGCTGATGATGGTGAGTCTGTTCTGTGTGTGTGTTGTACAGGAGATAGTTCATGTTTTAGTTTTTCAGCGTCACACGATGTGCAGATTGTACATGTGCAGGTTTAGTGCAGCTCTTAATTTTACAGACATTTCACTCGTTTGGTCACTTTATTTATGTTGGTCACTTTATTTATGTTGCTTCTGTTGTGGTGAAAAGACTGGAAAGTGTCTTTTGGAATCATGCGACTCAACTTTATGTTGCAGTAACGGATACTGCGTTTACATGCCACAAGTAAACCCGGTTACTATTGGAATAAACCAGCTACAGTAACTCGGTTTCTAATAATCTGGATACTGCCATAACCGGGATACTGCGTTTACATGCACCATGTAGAAACCGGGATACTCATGAACCTGAGTTTGCATGTAAACGCACTCAAAGAAAAATAACCACAGGAGTGATCGAGGATCAGTTTCATTTCTCTCCAAGACCTTTAATCTGGTCCTCGGCTGATTTTTCTACTCATATATATTTGTAATTATATTTTCTATTAAAATGGTGTTAATTTTGTGTGGTGTTTATCACAGCAGCGTCTCCAGCGTCTCTGTACGTGGCCCCTCCCACCAGAGCAGCACAAATGAAGACTTGTCTCTTTCCAAACGCTCTTAAAGGGACGATCGTTTTGACTGTTGACCGTGACACCCTCATCAGAAAAATGTCCAACATGAGAAAAGTGGAGCCGAGTGCAGGATTTAAAATGGACTTATTCCTGTTTGCCATTCCATTCCATTTTCTTCTGCTTATCTGGGGTCAGGTCGTGGGGGCAGCCGTCTGAGAAGGGCCTCCCAGTCTTCCCTCACCCACACACACTTCCTCCAGCTCCTCCAGGGGGACCTGAGGTGTTCCCAGTCCAGCCCAGAGACACAGTCCCTCCAGTGTGTCCTGGGTCTTCCCCAGGGCCTCCTCCTGGTGGGACATGAACACCTCCTGAGGGAGACGCCCAGAAGGATCAGAACAGACGTCCTCCCCTCAGACGCTCCTCTCCACGTGGAGGAGCAGCGGCTCTACTCCGAGCTCCTCACTCTGTCTCTAAAGGGTCGTTCACACCAAAGTGTCAAAAAACACCTGGACGCTTCTATTTGGAGCCTTTGCATTTGAGTTTAGACGCCCCTAACGAGCGTTTTTGACGTCGTGGACGAACGGGACAAAAATACTTGACGTGCGTCCGTTGCCCTGGAAACAAGAGTCCGGTCCTGGTCTTTTCCCGAAACAATGTCAGACCAGACTGAGAGACTTGAGTGTTTTTATGACATAAAACATCAGCGGAGGAAATCGACTCGACGACTGGAGCGAGTTTATATTTATACTCCACTAATGACACTGGATCAGTCCTGGTCTAGTCCTGGTTTAGCCTGGTGATCATCTCGGTGATTGTGGTGTATATATTTATTCTCCGTTCATATTTGTGGTTCTCGTTGTGGTTCTGGGGTTTTTCTTCCTGATAATAATGTTGCTGCATCTCTGGATACTCGTCTCTGATTGGTCGACGCGGCGCTTCTGACGTGAAAAGTTCAGCATTTTTAACTTCTTGATGCTGACGCCTTGGACGAGCATCTAGAGCTTCGACGCCAAAAGGCTCAAGACGCGCCGCAAAAACGCAGGACGCTCTAGTCGCGTCCACATCGACTTGACATAGAAACTGGACACTTTGACGCTTCGGTGTGAACGAACCTTAAGGGAGACGCCCAGACGCCTGCAGAGGAAACTCATTTCGAGAGCTTGTATCCGCGATTCCTGTTTACAGACAAGTTCATGTTAAAACTTTGTGTTGAAATTGTATTTTTCTTAAAGTTTCAGGTTGTTCATAATATTATAATATTTTGTATTTTTGAGTTCAAAAGTTAAAAAAGATTTCTGTAATAGATTTGTGTTTCTCTGCTCAAATATTTGAACTTATTGTTATTTCTGGTGTTTATATGACATGAGTTTTCTGATCCGGACACTTCGGTTGGATACAAACCCTGATCTAGACGATTTGAACCCCGGAAGTTGTCAACCACACACCAACCAATCAGCTGTGAGCTGTGAAGCATCATCATCATCTTCATCATCATCTTCATCATCATCATCATCATCATTCCTCATCATCATCAGAGCAAAAGGGAAACACTGGTCACACTTTTGTTTCGTCGGCTCCTGAAACTCTCTTTCTGTGACTTTTACACACAAACATCAAACCAGACGTTTACACTCTGACACTCGACGCAGTTTTTAGAAAGTTTTGTTTTCAGAGAAGAGAATTTCAGGAGAATCTGTCGTTTGTGCGAAACAGACGGGAACAAACGAAGAGAAATGTCTCTGTTTTTCAAACTCAGGTCATTTTTCTAAATAAAACACAAATAATGTCAGTTATTTATTTGTGTCTGGTCAGGTCCTGGTCTTGGTCTTGGTCCTGGTCCTGGTCTGGTCTGGTCTCCTGGTCCTGGTCCTGGTCCTGGTCTTGGTCTTGGTCCTGGTCTTGGTCCTGGTCTTGGTCTTGGTCCTGGATGGTCTTGGTCCTGGTCCTGGTCCGGTCCTGGTCTTTGGTCCTGGTCTGGTCCTGGTCCTGGTCCTGGGTCCTTGGTGGTCCTGGTCTTGGGTCTTGGTCCTGGTCTTGGTCCTGGTCTTGGTCCTGGTCTTGGTCTTGGTCTTGGTCTTGGTCTTGGTCCTGGTCCTGGTCCTGGACTCGAGGGTTTGAGGATGTTTGATGTGAACTGTGACACTGTCCACAACAAACAACAAACACACGACACGGACGTGAACTAAACTCTCAGGTTTCCCTCGTCCTTCTTCTTCTTTCACTGCTTCCTCTTCCTCCTCCTGCTCTCTTCCTCCTCCCTCCTCTCTTCCTCCTCTGCTCTCTTCTCTCCTGCTCTCTTCCTCTCTCTCCTCCTCCTCTCTCCTCCTCCTCCTTCCTCTCCTCTCCTCTTCCTCCTCTCTCCTCCTCCCTCTCCTCTCCTCCTCCTGCCTCTTCCTCTCCTGCCTCTCTCCTCCTCTCTCCTCTCTCCTCCTCTCTCTTCCTCCTCCTGCTCTCTTCCTCCTCCTCTCCTCTTCCCTCCTCCTCCTCTCTCCTCCTCCTCCTCTTTCCTCCTCCTCTTCCTCTCCTCTCTCTCTCTCTCCTCCTCTCCTCCTCCTCTCCTCTTCCTCCTCCTCCTCTTCCTCCTCTCTTTCCTCTCTCTTCCTCCTCTCTCTTCCCTCCTCCCTCCTCTTCCTCCTCTCCTCCTCTTCCTCCTCTTCCTCCTTCTCCTCTCCTCCTCCTCTCTCCTCTCCTCCTCTTCCTCCTCTCTCCTCTCCTCCTCCTCCTCCTCCTCCTCTTCTCCTCTCCTCTCCCTCTCTTCCTCCTCCTCCTCTCTCTCCTCTTTTCCTCTCCTCCCTTCTCCTCCTCTCTTCCTCCTCTTTCCTCTTCTCCTCTCTTTCCTCCTCTTTCCTCTTCCCTCCTCTTCCTCCTCCTCTCCTCTCCTTCCCTCTCTCCTCTTTTCCTCTCCTCTCTTCCTCCTCTTCCTCCTCCTCTTTTCCTCTCCTCCTCCTCCTCTCCTCACCTTCTCTCCTCTTTTCCTCTCTTCCTCCTCTTCTCCTCTCCTCTGTTCCTCCTGTCCTTTTTTCCTCTCTTCCTCCTCTCCTCCTCCTCTCCTCTTCCTCCTCTCCTCCCCTCTCTTCCTCTCTTCTCCTCCTCTCCTCTTCCTCCTCTCTCTCCTCTCCTCTCTTCCTTCCTCTCCTCTCCTCCTCCTCTCCTCTTCCTCCTCTCCCTCTTCCTCCTCTCCTCTTCCTCCTCTCCTCTTCCTCCTCCTCCTCCTCCTCCTCTCTTCCTCCTCGTCTTCATCCTCTCGTTCTTGTTCTTGATGTTTTGCAGACCACGTGGGGTTAAACTCTGTGATATTTCCGTTTTGCAGAAATGACTTTGTCCAGGTTAAAAAAACAGGATTGAATGAACAGAGCGGAGGAGGAGAAGAGGAGGAGGAGAAGAGGAGGAGGAGAAGAAGCATTCCTCTGAACGGAGAGAGAGAGAGAGAGAGAGAGAGAGAGAGGGAGGAGGGCTGATCTATAAACCAGATGCCACCAACACGACGGAGAAAAAGAGAGAGATGCAACAAACACAACCGGTGAAGAGAGAGAGAGACGGAAGGAGAGAAAGCGTGAAAGAGCGAGTGAGAAAAGAGGAGAGAAGATCCTGATCACTAATTCAGATGCAACAAGAGCTACCAGGAAAAAAGAAAGAGGGAGACAAATGGAGGGAGAGAAGAACAACAGAGAAAACACAAGAGAGACTGAACAAAATGTGGAATAAAAACATTTAAACCTGTCAGAAAACGACTGAAAACAGCAAAATGATCCACGAGTTTCTTCAAATAAACGACGAGAATGAAACGTCTCTGCTCAGAGTTTATGAACTGAAAACAGGTTTACGGAGGATGAAATATGAAATATGTCCAAACTGTGTCCAAACTGTGTCCAAACTGTGTCCAAACTGTGTCCAAACTATGTCCAAACTGTGTCCAAACTGTGTCCAAACTGTGTCCGAACTATGTCCAAACTATGTCCGAAACTATGTCCAAACTGTGTCCGAACTATGTCCGAACTATGTCCAAACTGTGTCCAAACTGTGTCCAAACTATGTACTGTGTCCAAACTGTGTCCAAACTGTGTCCAAACTGTGTCCAAACTGTGTCCGAACTGTGTCCGAACTATGTCCAAACTTGTCCAAAACTGTGTCCGAACTTTACTGTGTCCAAACTGTGTCCAAACTGTCAAACTGTGTCCGAACTATGTCCAAACATGTGTCCAAACTGTGTCCAAACTGTGTTCCAAACGTGTCCGAACTGTGTCCAAACTGATGTCCAAACTGTGTCCAAACTCCAAACTGTGTCCAAACTGTCCAAAACTATGTCCAAACTGTGTCCAAACTGTGTCCAAACTGTGTCCGAACTATGTCCAAACTGTGTCCGAACTATGTCCGAACTATGTCCAAACTGTGTCCAACTATGTCCGAACTGTGTCCGAACTGTGTCCGAACTATGTCCAAACTGTGTCCAAACTGATGTCCAAACTGTGTCCAAACTGTGTCCAAACTGTGTCCAAACTATGTCCAAAATGTGTCCAAACTGTGTCCGAACTATGTCCAAACTGTGTCCAAACTGTGTCCAAACTGTGTCCAAACTATGTCCAACGTCAAAGTGTCCGAACTGTCCGAACTATGTCCGAACTGTGTCCAAACTGTGTCCGAACTGTGTCCAAACTGTGTCCAAACTGTGTCCAAACTATGTCCAAACTGTGTCCAAACTGTGTCCAAACTGTGTCCAACTATGTCCAAACTGTGTCCAAACTATGTCCAAACTGTGTCCAAACTGTGTCCAAACTATGTCCAAACTGTGTCCAAACTGTGTCCAAACTATGTCCAAACTGTGTCCAAACTGTGTCCAAACTGTGTCCAAACTATGTCCAAACTGTGTCCAAACTATGTCCAAACTGTGTCAAACTATGTCCAAACTGTGTCCAACTGTGTCCAAACTGTGTCCGAACTATGTTGTCCAACTGTGACTATGTACAAACTGTGTCCAAAACTATGTCAAACTAATGTCCAAATGTGTCCCAAACTGTGTCCGAACTGTGTCCAAACTATGTCCAAACATGTCCAAACTGTGTAACTGTGTCCAAACTGTGTCCAAACTGTGTCCAAAAACGTGAACGTGTCCACTATGTACAAACTGTGACTGTCCAACTATGTCCAAACTATGTCCAAACTGTGTCCAAACTGTGTCCGAACTATGTCCAACTATGTACAAACTGTGTCCGAACTGTGTCAAGCTGTGTCCAAAACATGCAAACTGTGTCCAAACTGTTTCCAAACTGTGTCAAACTGTGTCTGTGTCCAAACTGTCCAAACTGTGTCAAACTATGTCCAAACTGTGTCCCAAAACTGTGCCAAACTGTGTCCAAACTAGTCCAACTATGTCCAAACTGTGTCAAACTACTGTGTCAAACTATGTCCAAACTATGTCCAAACTGTGTCCAAACTGTGTCCAAACTGTGAACTAATGTCAAACTGTGTCAAACTATGTCCAACTATGTCCAAATGTCCAAACTGTGTCCAAACTATGTCCAAACTATGTCCAAACTGTGTCCAAAACTATGTCCAAACTATGGTCCAAACTGTGTCCAAACTGTGTCCAAACTGTGTCCGAACTATGTCCAAACTGTGTCCAAACTATGTCCGAACTATGTCCAAACTGTGTCCAAACTGTGTTATGTCCAAACTGTCCAACTGTGTCCGAACTATGTCCAAACTGTGTCCGAACTGTGTCCGAACTATGTCCGAACTATGTCCAAACTGTGTCCAAACTGTGTCCAAACTGTGTCCAAACTATGTCCAAACTATGTCCGAACTATGTCCAAACTGTGTCCAAACTGTGTCCGAACTATGTCCGAACTATGTCCAAACTATGTCCAAACTGTGTCCAAACTGTGTCCAAACTATGTCCAAACTATGTCCAAACTGTCCAACTGTCCAACTGTGTCCGAACTATGTCCAAACTGTGTCCGAACTATGTCCGAAATGTCACAAACTGTGTCCAAACTGTGTCCAAACTGTGTCCAAACTATGTCCAAACTGTGTCCAAACTGTGTCCAAACTGTGTCCAAACTGTGTCCAAACTGTGTCCAAACTATGTCCAAACTGTGTCCGAACTATGTCCAAACTATGTCCAAACTGTGTCCAAACTATGTCCAAACTATGTCCAAAGTGTGTCCAAACTGTGTCCAAACTGTGTCCAAACTATGTCCAAACTGTGTCCGAACTGTGTACTGTGTCCAAACTGTGGTCCGAACTCGAACTATGTCAAACTGTGTCCAAACTATGTCCAACTATGTCCAACTATGTCCAAACTGTGTCCGAACTATGTCCAAACTGTGTCCAAACTGTGTCCAAACTGTGTCCAAACTGTGTCCAAACTATGTCCAAACTGTGTCCAAACTGTGTCCAAACTGTGTCCAAACTGTGTCCAAACTGTGTCCGAACTATGTCCAAACTGTGTCCGAAACTGTGTCCAAACTATGTCCAAACTGTGTCCAAACTATGTCCAAACTATGTCCAAACTGTGTCCAAACTATGTCCAAAACTGTGTCCGAAACTGTGTCCAAACTATGTCCAAACTATGTCCAAAACTATGTGTCCAAAACTGTGTCCAAACTGTGTCCGAAAACTGTGTCCAAACTGTGTCCGAACTATGTCCAAACTGTGTCCGAACTATGTCCAAACTATGTACAAACTGTGTCCAAACTGTGTCCAACTGTGTCCGAACTGTGTCCAAACTGTGTACAAACTGTGTCCAAACTGTGTCCGAAAACTATGTCCAAACTATGTCCAAACTGTGTCCAAACTGTGTCCAAACTATGTCCAAACTGTGTCCAAACTATGTCCAAACTATGTCCAAACTGTGTCCAAACTGTGTCCAAACCTGTGTCCAAACTGTGTCCGAACTATGTCCAAACTGTGTCCAAACTGTGTCCAAACTGTGTCCAAACTGTGTCCAAACTATGTCCAAACTGTGTCCAAACTCAAACTGTGTCCAAACTACTGTGTCCAAACTGTGTCCGAACTATGTGTCCAAACTGTGTCCAACTGTGTCCAACTATGTCCAACTGTGTACTGTGTCCAAAAACTGTGTCCAAACTGTGTCCAAACTATGTCCAAACTATGTCCCAAACTGTGTCCAAAACTGTGTCCAAAACTATGTCCAAACTCCAAATGTCCAAACTGTGTCCAAACTACTGTGTCCAAACTACTGTGTCCAAACTGTGTCCGAACTATGTCCAAACTGTGTCCAAACTATGTCCGAAACTGTGTCCAAACTGTGTCCGAACTATGTGTCCAAAACTGTGTCCGAACTATGTCCAAACTGTGTCCAAACTGTACTGTGTCAAACAAACTGTGTCCAAACTGTCCCAAACTGTGTCCAAACTGTGTCCAAACTGTGTCCGAACTATGTCCAAACTGTGTCCAAACTGTGTCCAAACTGTGTCCAAACTGTGTCCAAACTGTGTCCGAACTATGTCCAAACTGTGTCCAAACTATGTCCAAACTGTGTCCAGAACTATGTCCAAACTGTGTCCGAAACTGTGTCCAAACTGTGTCCAAACTGTGTCCCAAACTGTGTCCAAACTATGTCCAAACTGTGTCCAAACTGTGTCCAAACTGTAGTGTCCAAACTGGTGTCCAAACTGTCCAAAACTGTGTCCAAACTATGTCCAAACTGCCAAACTATGTCCAAACTGTGTCCAAACTGTGTCCAAACTGTGTCCAAACTATGTCCAAACTGTGTCCAAACTGTGTCCAAACTGTGTCCAAACTATGTCCAAACTATGTCCAAACTGTGTCCAAACTATGTCCAAACTGTGTCCGAACTATGTCCAAACTGTGTCAAACTGTGTATGTCCAACTATGTCCAAACTGATGTCCAAATGTGTGTCCAAACTGTGTCCAAACTGTGTCCAAACTATGTCCAAACTGTGTCCAAACTATGTCCAAACTGTCCAAACTATGTCAAACTGTGTCCAAAACTGTGTCAAACTGTGTCCAAACTAATGTCCAAACTGTGTCCAACTATGTCCAAACTGTGTCCAAACTATGTCCAAACTGTGTCCAAACTGTGTCCAAACATGTCCAATGTCCCCGAACTGTGTCCAAACTGTGTCCAAAACTGTGTGTCCAAACTATGTCCAAACTATGTCCAAACTATGTCCAAACTTGTCCAAACTGTGTCCGAACTCCGAACTATGTCCCAACTATGTCCAAACTTCAAACTGTGTCCGAACTATGTCCAAACTATGTCCAAACTGTGTCCAAACTGTGTCCAAACTGTGTCCAAACTGTGTCCAAACTGTGTCCAAACTATGTATTGTATTTAGATAAAATGCTTCAAATTCTGCCAAATTCTAGACAAAATGCTTAAAATTCTGTTAAATTTTAGATAAAATGCTTCAAATTCTGCCAAATTCTAGACAAAATGCTTATAATTCTGTCAAATTTTAGATAAAATGCTTCAAATTCTGCCAAATTCTAGACAAAATGCTTCAAATTCTGTTAAATTTTAGACAAAATGCTTCAAATTCTGTTAAATTTTAGATAAAATGCTTCAAATTCTGCCAAATTCTAGAGAAAATGCTTAATAATTCTGTTATATTTTAGATGAAATGCTTTAAATTCTGACACATTCTAGACAAAATGCTTTAAATTCTGGTAAATTTTAGATAAACATACTTCAAATTCTGCAACATTCTAGATAAAATGTTTTAAATTCTGGCAAATTGTAGATAAATAGACTTAAAATTCTGTCAAATTCTAGACAAAATGCTTCAAATTCTGTCAAATTCTAGACAAAATGCTTCAAATTCTGCTGAGTCACCGTGGTGTGGTTAGTTCATCCAAATCTGTGTCTGTTTCAGGAAAAACTC
>NW_026571207.1:1108094-1133094 GCF_026225935.1 Boleophthalmus pectinirostris | reverse complement strand
GTGCAGGTGTTTGTTTAGTTCAGTGCAGGTGTTTGTTTAGTTCAGTGCAGGTGTTTGTTTAGTTCAGTGCAGGTGTTTGTTTAGTTCAGTGCAGGTGTTTGTTTAGTTCAGTGCAGGTGTTTGTTTAGTTCAATGCTGCAGGTGTTTGTTTAGTTCAGTGCAGGTGTTTGTTTAGTTCAGTGCAGGTGTTTGTTTAGTTCAGTGCAGGTGTTTGTTTAGTTCAGCGCTGCAGGTGTTTGTTTAGTTCAGTGCAGGTGTTTGTTTAGTTCAGTGCTGCAGGTGTTTGTTTAGTTCAGTGTTGCAGGTGTTTGTTTAGTTCAGTGTGCAGGTGTTTGTTTAGTTCAGTTTGCAGGTGTTTGTTTAGTTCAGTGCAGGTGTTTGTTTAGTTCAGTGCAGGTGTTTGTTTAGTTCAGTGCAGGTGTTTGTTTAGTTCAGTGCAGGTGTTTGTTTAGTTTGCAGTTTAGTTTGTGCAGGTGTTTGTTTAGTTCAGTGCAGGTGTTTGTTTAGTTCAGTGCAGGTGTTTGTTTAGTTCAGCGCTGCAGGGGGAGTCACTGATTTACCCGGACACCACTGGAAGAAAAACTGTGATTGGTCCATTTCCATTTTATTACATTAACCCTTTGATTCCCAAGAAATATCAGTCCAAGTTTAAAACAACGATCTAGAAATTATTATCTATTGTTGTGTTTGTTACTTACTGAATAAATATATTAGTAGTACAAAAGTCCATTCAATAGGCGAGTTTCATTGTTGACAAAAGCGTGCGTTGCATTCTGGGAATTATTTTGGTCGGCGGCAAAAAACACTAATTCAACATGACAGACGGAGCGAGAAAGCACGTAAATCAAAGGTGCTCACACTTTTTCATCATGTGAGCTACTTACAAAATGACCAAGTCAAAATGATCGACCTAATACAAAGCCAAACAAACTGCACTGAAACACTCTGTGGCCCTTTTTTGGACCCTCCCCCACAGTTTGAGAACCTCTTCTTTAAGAGAACTTCCTCTGGCACTTTACACAAAACTGTGAAAAAAGTGAAGGAAGATTTTTAAACCTGTTTTTTAAAGTTCCAAACTGGAGTTTCATTCTTTTCTGGTTTTGCAGTGATATTTACCAGCCTCTGCACATTTACCAAACCAAACGCACATCGTGACAAACACAGATGCATTTGTCACTTTTGTTAGACAAACTTCAGTCAAATGTGGCAGTAGGTCTGTTCTGTAGATCCGCTCTATGCTGTAGACCTGCTTTGTGCCAACACTGGAACACAAATTTAGACTGGTTTTTGCTTCACGTTTGGTCTTGCTCTTCTAATCAGCCGCACTGTGGGAGGGGCTTGTGTTGGCTGTACGCAGGAAGGAGCGAGAGCGTGAAAAGGCGAGGGGCGGCGTGCTGACGTGAGGCAGGATGGAACAGGTAGGATGTTTAGGAAGTTGAACCTGCCCTGTGACGCACGCTGGTACACGAGGGCACACGCTGTCGCAGACGAGCCGTGCATAGGGAGCGTGTGTGTTTGTGATGCGCCGTAGAGTCTCCGCGGGTTTCAAATGAGCGCACAGGCTGCACTGAGACGCCCCACACGCTCCTGCACCCGCTACAAGTTTATTACCAACAGCAGCGGCCGGAATGAAATATGATCACACTTGTTGAGTGTCAGACCTCGAGTGAGAGACAAGACCGAGTCCAAACGCGATCGAGTCCGAGACGAGACACGGAGATCTACCCACACGACCTTGGCGATCGACTGGTAGATCGGGATCTATACTCGATTGAGCACCCCTGACATAAAGGGTATTGATCCTGGTTATTTCTCCACTCTAACGGCAGAGGATCCAAGACCATTTGACCAGAAATTGGTCATAAGCATCGACGGACGACAAATCACCCTTTTCAACCCCGACAAAAGTTGGACCAAACCAAATTTCTGGTCAGAATCTCCAACTACCTGGACAAATATTCACTTGGGCGACATCCACAATGACTTGGTGGAAACTCCTGGGCCATTCACAGCAGAAAAGATGAAAACCTCCAAGAGTCTGGATGTGTTGTTGAACTTGTTGGAGTCCACGGTTTGTTAGGATCTTCTACGTTTGCTCTGCGGATGTTTGAAAGTCGTTTAATTCACCGTTAGCGGTTCTTTTCACTCAGAATACGAAAAAGACATTTTCCTTCTTCCGTGCTTCTATTTGTGCGTCCGATAATGCAGCAGGAATTTACCATTATCGGGGAGAAATACGCGAGGTTACGCACTGTGTTTGACGCTACCGTGTTTCTTGCCTCCGACCAAAATATTTCCCAGCAGCAACGCGGACTTTTAATAACAATGACGTCAGCTGAAACTCGCCTATATTTTTCTTGAGCCTTCACTGAAAACTGTGAAGTCTCTGAGGTTCCCCTGTGAAAGAAATGCTGTTTACACAACAAATGTTTGGCTCTTTCATTTCCAATAAAAGTGCAGTTATTACTTTTTAATTCATTAATTGATTTTGCGTATAACATGAGATTAATCGCGATTAATCACTTGAAATCATATGACTAATGTGATTAATTTTTGCCCAAAAATTCATATATAAGGCTCTCTGGATTATAAGGCACATAGTCGTTTTTTGATGAAATTAAAGGATTTAACGAGTTTTCCAGGTAAAACTCAATTCAGAATTATTATTTCCATGTAAACTCCAAGGAGAATATTTTAATTCCAGATGATTAATTCGGAGCTATTACTTTACTTACGAGTAGTTTGAAAATCCTGAGGTGTGTTTAAGTGTTTTTAAAGCTGTAAGAGGAGTCTAATCGTGCGGTAAAAGCTCCCGTGTGTGTTTTGTGTTTCCGTTTCTCTGTTTCTCTGGATCTGGGTCTCTGGGAAACTCTCGTGTTTTACAGTAGAAGAAGAAGAGCGTGGAAAACAGATGTTCCCGACATGTGGATGTGATCATAACACGAGAGCCAATGTTCGGCCAGACCCACGGAGCGCGCTCAGACCTGACCCACATTCACTAAAGCTCCACCGCGGAACATGTTTCACGCTGTTTGAAACGACTGTGGACACGTTAGGAAGAGAAGTCGCCCCCATCAAACGCAAACCGACACAAAAACTCTGTCAATCGTTTGTGCTGCTTTAGTTTTGGAGATTTTAACGATTCTTTTACAGGTCAAACTGGGTTCAGCGGCCTCCAGGACACTTCAAAATGCTGGAAAACGACTTCTAAAACCTTTTATTTCGGGTCGATGACGTCGTCCAGCTCCTCGAAATGTGAAACAACCTCAAAACTGCAGAAAATTAAACCAAACGTTTGTGTTCTGTTTTTGCTGTTTTGTGCTGTGACAGTTTTCATTTGTGCGAGTTTATTTCTAAAATTATGAATGATTATTTTTGTGGAAATTATGTGAGGTCATTTTCGTTCCGGCTTTAACAAAACTCCACAAAACTAGAGACGAGAAACGAGCCGAGTCTGTGGAAAAGTCTGTTTTATCTGATTTTGATTTGTATTTTATAAAATCGTACGGACTTTTCCACAGACTCGGCTCGTTTCTCGTCTCTGGTTTTGTGGAGTTTTGCGTTTCGCTGCCGTCATCCGTCCGTTTTCTTCCGCGTATCTTCCAGGCCCTGGATTGCGGGGGCAGGGATTTCCAGACTTCCCTCACCCCAGACACTTCCTCCAGCTCCTAGTGGGACGCCAGCGGGAACCGGTCCCGGTCTGGCCCCGGTCAGGTCCTGGTCTCAGTCCTGCTCTGGTCCCGGTCTGGTCTCAGAACCTGGATCAGTCCTGGTTCAGTCCGGCATCGCAGTCACAGAAGTCACGTAAACAGGAAACGGTCGTTATCAGTTTTTTCCATTCTTCATTCAAACACAAAATCGAAAACTGAAAAAACTAATCATTATCTGTTTTTTCATTTTGGTTTTGGAGACAAATAACGAAGAAAACTGTTGTTTTTTCTTTTACAAATTTTTGGTTTTATATTGAAAAACAAATGAACGAACGACACACGGATTATGTAATTTCCGCAAAAATAATAATTGACATTTTTAGAAATACAATTACACAAACCGAAACACAAACTTTTGGTTTAATTTTCTGTCTGTTTTGAGGAGCTGGACGACGTCATCGGCTGAACATAAAACTGTTCAGATCTTAAAGGTTGTATAGAGGATTTTTTAAGGGAAGTGAAATCCAGCGACAGTCCTTTTTCAAATGTTGTGCATGCAGCTCCCTCAGTAGAAACACCTCCTCCCTCCTTTTTACTCTAGAAATCACGTTTGTTTACATCCAGCGTGTGTTCAGAATTACCGTTGAAGTGACCTGTCTAGAAGTCATTTATCGACAGGCGCGTCAGTTTTTAGAGCCTTCGTCTGCTTCATTCGCGCCGTCGCTGGAAGGAATCTCCAAGAATCACCTCAGTTTGTCTTCGCTCCTTTTCCCCCTTCTCTTCTTCTTCTTTCAGCGACCTCAAAAATTTACTTTCTTTCGCGGCGAACTGGTCGTGGATTCTCGTCCGCCATCGCGACAAACTTTGTGCGAACTGCGAGGAAGCGACGGTTCGAAAAAGCCTCAAAGAGCCACCGCATAAACCACGTAATCCCAACGCGCCGACGAGTCAGTTACACTAGAAACATAGGGAGTTTGATTGACAGCCAATAGAAAGTGAGGCAGCCTCGTTTTCTATTGGCTGATGTTTATCTGGCCTCAACACGTCCACAGTTGATAGATTTTCATTCTTTTTTTTTTTTGATCATCATAATTACAAAGCTGCTGCGTCTCTGTAACGGTATTTTAAACTTTCATTGACAATTTGAAACTGAAAAAAAAAATCCTCCATACAACCTTTAAGAACCAGAATCACACAAACAAAAACACAAACGACTGACTAAATTTTGTGTCGTTTTTAGAACATTTTGAAGTTTCCCGGAGGCCGCTGAACCCAATTTGACCTGTAAAAGAATCGTGAATATCTCCAAAACTAAAACTTTTGCAGCACAAACGACAAAATGACAGAGTTTTTGTGTAGATTTGCGTTGGATTATCTTCATTATCTCTGGATTAAACGTGTCAGGAGCAGCGGGACCATCTCCAGATCTCGGTCTAGTCTTGGTCTGGACTGTTTTAGCCGGAGGATTTGACCCGTTGTGCATGTTTTTGGGTTGACAGACGGAGATAAAACACGCAAACTCCACGCGGAAAGACACGGGAGTTGAACCATGAACCTTCTGGCTGTGAGGCGAGACCTTTTTTCGTCCCGTAACATTTTTCGTTTCGTTAACTACGCTGAACCCGACGTCAAAAAAAACCAACAGGATCCGTTCGAAAGCGCAGCTGCTTCTCTTTTGTCGCTTGTTTCTCTCCGAAAATCTGGCGTCGCTGATTCCAAAAACATGTGTGAACGAAACAAAACGCAGCTCCAGGTGTTTCTCGTGAAGATAAACAAAGAAACTTCGGCGTAATGTCGAGAATGTTTAGAATCGTCAGCAGAACGGGTCAGAGTTTAACCCTCGAACATGTGGAAGTGATGGAGAAATTTAAACATAAAGTCCAGAACAGTAGTGCAGCCGCAGACCGGAGGCAATAATCGGGTTTTATTTTTATTTAAACTCTGTGTTTCTGTTTTCGAGTTTTAAAGTTTGTATGGAGAATTTTTTTTTTGAACATTACACTGCAAAAACTTGACCAAAATGTAAAATATAAACACTTAAATCTATCAGAAAACGACTTAAAATGAGTGAAATGATCCATGTCCATCATTTTCATTTTCAAATCATTTTACATGACAAGTTTTCTTAAAATAAACGATGAGAATGAAGCGTCCGTGCTCAGAGTTCACGGGCTGGAAATCATTTTATAGAAGTTTGAGATAAACAGATTTCAAACCAGTTTATGATGATGAGTTGTTCATGGCCTGATAATAAGTTCTCAGATGCTAAATTGTAGATAAGATGCATTAAATTTTGCAAAATTCTAGATAAAGTGCTTTAAATTCTGCCAATTTCTAGATAAATTGCTTTAAATTTTGCCAAATTTTAAATAAAATGCTTTAAATTCTGCCTGATACTAGACAAAATGCTTTAAATTTTGCGAAATTCTAGATAATTTGCTTTAAATTCTGCCAAATTGTAGATAAAATGCTTAAAATTTTGCCAAATTGTAGATAAAATGCTTTAAATTTTGCCAAATTCTAAATAAAATGCTTAAAATTTTGCCAAATTGTAGATAAAATGCTTTAAATTTTGCGAAATTGTAGATAAAATGCTTAAAATTTTGCCAAATTCTAAATAAAGTGCTTAAAATTTTGCGAAATTGTAGATAAAATGCTTTAAATTTTGCTAAATTCTAGATAAAATGCTTTAAATTTTGCCAAATTTTAAATAAATGCTTTAAATTTTGCCAAATTCTAGATAAATTGTTTTAAATTTTGCGAAATTGTAAAGTGCTTTAATTTCTGCCAAATTCAGGATAAAATACTTAAAATTTCGCAAAATTCTAGATAAAGCACTTTAAATTCTGCCTGATTCTAGATAAAATGCTTTAAATTTTGCCAAATTGTAGATAAAATGCTTTAAATTTTGCGAAATTCTAGATAAAATGCTTTAAATTTTGCCAAATTTTTAATAAAATGCTATAAATTCTGCCTGATACTAGATAAAATGCTTTAAATTTTGCCAAATTCTAGATAAAATGCTTTAAATTTTGTGAAATTCTAGATAAATTGCTTTAAATTTTGCCAAATTTTAAATAAATGCTTTAAATTTTGCCAAATTCTAGATAAATTGTTTTAAATTTTGCGAAATTGTAAAGGGCTTTAATTTCTCCCAAATTCAGGATAAAATACTTAAAATTTCGCAAAATTCTAGATAAAGCACTTTAAATTCTGCCTGATTCTAGATAAAATGCTTTAAATTTTGCCAAATTGTAGATAAAATGCTTTAAATTTTGCAGAATTCTAGATAAAATGCTTTAAATTTTGCCAAATTTTAAATAAAATGCTATAAATTCTGCCTGATACTAGATAAAATGCTTGAAATTTTGCCAAATTCTAGATAAAATGCTTTAAATTTTGTGAAATTCTAGATAAATTGCTTTAAATTCTGCGAAATTCTCTTTTCCTTCTCCTCTTCCTCCGTCTCCTTTCCGTCTCCTCCTCCTCTTACTCCTCCTTCTCTTCTTCTCTCCTTCTGTCTTCCTCTTCCTCCTCTTTTTCTCCTGCTGCTCAGTTCACTTCATGCTTCTGTAGTTTTATCTTCTCTCTTTTCTCCTCGGCGCCAGAAAATCCCCCTTAGACCTGGTCCAGACCTGGTCCAGACCCGGTCAAGATCCAGGACTTAACCAGGACTTAACCGGGATTTACTCTGGACTCCAGGGTCACGACAGAACGTTCCCTCCTCAAAAACAAACCTGGAGAAGTCCGGCTTTAAAACTAATCCGTCCAGACGTCCGTAAATCCAGAACGTGTCGGACTCCCCCAGGACTGCACCTTGTCACCGCTTCTGTTTGTCTCAGAGATTTAGATTTTTACTCAGACGGGACGGTTCTGGTTCTGGTTTTGGTTTAGTTTTGGTTTTGGGTTTGGGTTTGGTTTTGTCTGCTGGGTTGGTCTTGGTTCAGTCCTGGTTTAGTCCTGTTTTAGTCCTGGTTTAGTTCTTGTCCTGGTTTAGTCCTGGTTTAGTCCTGGTTTAGACCTGGTTCAGTCCTGGTTTAGTCCTGGTTTAGACCTGGTTTAGTCCTGGTTTAGACCTGGTTTAGTCCTGGTTTAGTCCTGGTTTAGTCCTGGTTTAGTTCTTGTCCTGGTTTAATCCTGGTTTAGTCCTGGTTCAGTCCTGGTTTAGTCCTGGTTTAGTCCTGGTTTAGTCCTGGTTTAGTCCTGGTTTAGTCCTGGTTTAGTTCTTGTCCTGGTTTAGTCCTGGTTTAGTCCTGGTTTCCAGTCCTGGTTTAGTCCTGGTTTAGTCCTGGTTTATTTAGTCCTGGTTCAGTCCTGGTTTAGTCCTGGTTTAGTTCTTGTCCTGTTTTAGTCCTGGTTTAGTTCCTTGTTCCTGGTTTAGTCCTGGTTTAGTTTCCTGTTTGGTTTTTAGTCCTGGTTTAGTCCTGTTGGTTTAGTCCTGGTTTAGTCCTGTTTTCCTGGTTTAGTCCTGGTTTAGTTTTTAGTCCTGGTTTAGTCCTGGTTTAGTTCTTGTCCTGGTTTAGTCCTGGTTTAGTCCTGGTTTAGTCCTGGTTTAGTTCTTGTCCTGGTTTAGTCCTGGTTTAGTTCCTTAGTCCTGGTTTTAGTCCTGGTTTACCTGGTTTTCCTTTAGTCCTGGTTTAGTCCTGGTTTTAGTCCTGGTTTAGTCCTGTTTTAGTCCTGGTTTACCTGGTTTAGTCCTGTTTTAGTCCTGGTTTTTTTAGTCCTGGTTTAGTCCTGGTTTAGACCTGGTTTAGTCCTGGTTTAGTCCTGGTTTAGTCCTGGTTTAGTTCTTGTCCTGGTTTAAACTCTTTTCTCCGTCTGAAGCTCAAACGTCTGAGGCGAGTTCATAAACCCACAGATCTGATCCGTCACATGAATCAGGATCAACTCAGACTCAAAAACATCTGTGGAGCTCAGAGTCCAAGACCAAGAGAAAGACCGGATCTGGACCAGGACCAGAGACTCCAGACCTTACTAATGTTCAAACGAGTTAAGGAAATATCAGAGAGAAAACAGGACTAAACCAGGTCTAAACCAGGACTGAACCAGGACTAAACCAGGACTAAACCAGGGTCTAAACCAGGTCTAAACCAGGACTAAACCAGGACTAAACCAGGACTAAACCAGGACTAAACCAGGACTAAACCAGGACTAAACCAAGACTAAACCAGGTCTAAACCAGGACTAAACCAGGACTAAACCAGGACTAAACCAGGTCTAAACCAGGACTAAACCAGGACTAAACCAGGACTAAACCAGGTCTAAACCAGGACTAAACCAGGTCTAAACCAGGACTAAACCAGGACTAAACCAGGACTAAACCAGGATAAACCAGGACTAAACCAGGACTAAACCAGGACTAAACCAGGACTAAACCAGGACTAAACCAGGTCTAAACCAGGACTAAACCAGGTCTAAACCAGGACTAAACCAGGACTAAACCAGGACTAAACCAGGTCTAAACCAGGACTACTAAACCAGGGTAAACCAGGTCTAAACCAGGACTAAACCAGGACTAAACCAGGTCTAAACCAGGACTAAAACCAGGACTAAACCAGGACTAAACCAGGACTAAACCAGGCAGGACTAAACCAGGACTAAACCAGGTCTAAACCAGGACTAAACCAGGACTAAACCAGGTCTAAACCAGGACTAAACCAGGTCTAAACCAGGACTAAACCAGGACTAAACCAGGACTAAACCAGGACTAAACCAGGTCTAAAACCAGGACTAAACCAGGACTTAAACCAGGACTAAACCAGGACTAAACCAGGTCTAAACCAGGACTAAACCAGGACTAAACCAGGACTAAACCAGGTCTAAACCAGGACTAAACCAGGTCTAAACCAGGACTAAACCAGGACTAAACCAGGACTAAACCAGGATTAAACCAGGACTAACCAGGTCTAAACCAGGACTAAAAAACCAGGTCTAAACCAGGACTAAACCAGGATAAACCAGGACTAAACCAGGTCTAAACCAGGACTAAACCAGGACTAAACCAGGATTAAACCAGGACTAAACCAGGACTAAACCAGGTCTAAACCAGGACTAAACAGGACTAAAACAGGACTAAACCAGGACTAAACCAGGACTAAACCAGGACTAAACCAGGACTAAACCAGGACTAAACCAGACCTAAACCAGGACTAAACCAGGACTAAACCAGGACTAAACCAGGACTAAACCAGGACTAAACCAGGACTGAACCAGGACTAAACCAGACTAAACCAGGACTGAACCAGGACTAAACCAGGACTAAACCAGGACTAAACCAGGACTAAACCAGGACTAAACCAGGACTAAACCAGGACTAAACCAGACTAAACAGACTAAACCAGGACTAAACCAGGACTAAACCAGGACTAAACAGGACTAAACCAGGACTAAAACCAGGACTAAACCAGGACAAACCAGACTAAAACAGGACTAAAACAGGACTAAACCAGGACTAAACCAGGACTAAACCAGGACTAAACCAGGACTAAACCAGGACTATCATGATAAAATCTTGATGAAACTTTCTTAATTCAAGTGATTTTAGACTCGGACAAATTTGATTTTTTACTTCGTTTTTTTTTTTTTTTTAAATAAATTTTGACTTTTTCAAAACAATAACAGAAAACTCGTTGATCCAAATGTGCGACGTGTTAAAAGTTATGACCCCGTAAAAGTAAAATATTTCCTCTTTGACCGTAAAACTTCGTCAAAACAAATTTTATGGGAATATTTTCGCTGTGGATTCTACCATAGACTTTAATGTAGTGCAGGGACTTTAAAACGACTCACAAACACTAAAAGAGTTTAAATTTGTTTATTTTGTGTTTTGTTTGAAAAGTAAAAAAGTGTAAACAGGTCAGAGATTCTGACGGGGAGTTTTTTTGGGTTTTTTTTTTTTCCGAAGCGATAAAGACGTGAGCCAAAGGTCAAAGGTGAAAACGCTGACCCCGAGAGTGTTTGTGATGAGTTCAACAGATTTAAGAAGAAAGAAAAGAAAAGAAGAGAGAGAGAAAGAGAGGAGAGAGGAAGAGGAGGAGAGAGGAGAGAGGAAAGAGGAGAGACGAGAGAGAGAGGAAAGGAGAGAGGAAGAGAGGAAAGAGGAGAGAGGAAAGAGGAGAAGAGAGAGAGGAAAGAGGAGAGAGGAAAGGAGAGAGGAAAGAGGAAAGAGGAGAGAGGAGAGGGAGAGAGGAAAGGAGAGAAAGGAGAGAGGAAGAGGAGAGAGAGAAGAGGAGAGGAGAGAAGAGAGAAGAGGAAAGAGGAAGAGAGAGAGAGAGAGGAGAGAGGAGAGAGGAGAGAGAGGAAGAGAGGAAAGAGAGGAAAGAGGAGAGAGGAAGGAAGAGGAGAGAGAGGAGAGAGAGAGAGAGGAGAGAGGAGAGAGAGAGAAGAGAGGAAAGGAAAGAGAGAAAGAGGAGAGAGAGGAAAGAGGAGAGGAGAGACGAGAGAGGAAAGGAGAGGAAGAGAGGAAGAGAGGAAAGAGGAAAGAGGAGAGAGGAAAGAGGAGAGAGGAGAGGAGAGAAGGAGAGAGGAAAGGAGAGAAGGAGAGAGGAGAGAGGAAAGGAGAGAGGAAAGAGGAGAGAGGAGAGAGGAAAGAGGAGGAGAGGAGAGAGAGAGAAGGAGAGAGAAAGGAGAGAAGAGAGAAGAGAGAAGAGGAGAGGAGAGAGGAGAGAGGAGAGGAAAGAGGAGAGAGAAAGGGGAGATGAGGAGAGGAGAGAAGGAGAGAGGAAAGGAGAGAAGGAGAGAGAGAGAGAGAGAGAAGGAGAGAGGAGAGAGGAAAGAGGAGAGAGGAAAGAGGAAAGGAGAGAGGAAAGAGGAGAGGAAAGAGGAAAGAGGAGATGAGGAGAGAGGAGAGAGAGAGAGGAAAAAGGAGAGAGGAAAGAGGAAAGGAGAGAGAGGAAAGAGGAGAGAGGAGAGGAGAGAAGGAAAAAGGAGAGAGGAAAGAGGAAAGAGGAAAGGAAGAGAGGAAAGAGGAAAGAGGAGAGAGGAGAGAGGAGAGAGGAAAGAAGAGAGAGGAAAGAGGAGAGAAGGAGGAGAGGAAAGAGGAGAGAGGAAAGAGGAGAGGAAAGGAGAGAAGGAGAGAGGAAAGAGGAAAGGAGAGGAAAGAGAAAAAAGGAGAGAGGAAAGAGGAAAAAGGAGAGGAAAGAGGAAAGGAGAGGAAGAGAGGAAAAAGGAGAGAGGAGAGGAGAGGAAAGAGGAGAGAGGAAAGGAAAGAGGAGAGGAAATAGGAAAAAGGAGAGAGGAAAGAGGAAAAAGGAGAGGAGAGAGGAAAGAGGAAAAAGGAGAGAGGAGAGAGGAGAGAGAGAGAGGAAAGAGGAGAGAGGAAAGGAGAGAAGGAGAGAGGAAAGAGGAGAGAGGAAAGGAGAGAGGAAAGGAGGGAGGAAAGAGGAAAGAAGAAAGAGGAGAGAGGAAAGAGAAGATAGGAGAGGAAAGAGGAAAAAGGAGAGAGGAAAGAGGAGAGAAGGAGGAGAGAAAGAGGAGAGAGAAGAGGAAAGAGGAGAGAGGAAAGAGGAGGAAGAGGAAAGAGGAAGAGAGGAGAAGAGGAGGAGAGGAAAGAAGAGAGAAGGAGGAGAGGAAAGGAGAGAAGGAGAGAGGAAAGGAGAGGAGAGAGGAAAGAGGAGAGAGGAAAGGAGAGGGGAAAAAGGAAAGAGGAGAGGAGAGAGGAGGGAGGAAAGAGGAAAGAGATGAGAGGAAAGGAGAGAGGAAAGAGGAAAAAGAAGAGGAGAGAGGAAAGAGGAGAGAAGAAAGGAAAGAGGAGAGAGAAACAAAAGGATAGAGAAGTAAAGACAGAGAGAGGGAGAGAGAGAAAAGATAAGAGGAGGAGAAGAAGAGGAGAAGAAGAGGAGGAGAAGAAGAGGAGGAGGAGAAGAGGAGGAGGAGAAGAGATAAATTTGGCCGTGGAAAGAGGAGGATGACAGGACGGAGGATAAAACAGACGAGTGGAAAAAGAATCAGGTTTCAGTCGCAGCAGCAGGAAAACGACAAAACCTGAACCTGATTTTTACTGTTTGTGTTTGAATCTGAAGAACAGAACGAGAAAAGACCTGAAAAAGAAAAAGAAAAAGAAGAAAAAGAAGAAAAAGATGATGATGAACTCGGTCAAGTCCAAAACTCTGTCCATCATTTTTGCCGATTTAGTTTTGGAAATATTCATGATTTTTTTTTCAGGTCAAACTGGGGTCAGCAGCCTCCAGGAAACTTCAAAATAAAATAAAATAAAATAATCAGTGTGTCGTTCGTTTATTTGTTTTTCAAAATAAAACCAAAAATAAAAAAAAAATAAAAATAAAAAAACAACGATTTGCTTCATTATTTGTCTCCAAAACTAAAAAGAAAAAAAAAAAGAAAAGAAAAAGACTAAACCAGGACTAAACCAGGACTAAACCCAGGACTAACCAGGACTAAAACCAGGACTAAACCAGGACTAAACCAGGACTAAAACCAGGACTAACCAGGACTAAAACCAGGACTAAACCAGACTAAACCGACTAAACCAGGACCAGGACTGAACCAGGACTTAACCAGGACTAAACCAGGACTAAACCAGGAAGACCAGGACTCAGGAAGACCAGGACTGAGGACTAGGAGGACAGGACTGAGAGACTGACCAGGACCCAGGGACTGAGACCAGGACTGAGACCAGGACAGAGACCAGGGACTGAGACAGACCAGACTGAGACTGGGACTGAGACTGGACTGAGACTGAGACAGGACTGAGACCAGGACTGAGACCAGGACTGAGACCAGGACTGAGACTGGGACTGAGACCAGGGACTGAGACCAGGACTGAGACCAGGACTGGACTGAGACCAGACTGACCAGACTGAGACCAGGACTGAGACCAGAGACCTGAGACTGGATTGAGACCAGGACTGAAAATGTTTCTTTTAATTTTATTTTTTTATTGGTTTTATTTTGAAAAACGAACGACACGCGGATTTAAAACGCTGCAAAACTGAGTCGGTCGTTTGTGCTGGAAAAAGTTTTGTTTGTGTGATTCTGGTTCTTAAGATGTTATGAGTTTTATTTTTGTCCAGCTCCTCAAAACGAGAAACAGCCTCAAAACAGACAGAACATTTCATGAAACGTTTGTGTTTGGTTTGTTTTCATTTGTGCCAGTTTATTTTTCTTCTATTATTTCGTTCTGTGGTGCACAGACTGTAGACGACTGACGTCCTCCAAGTGCAGCAGCCAGAAAAGTTGTTTATATGTCAGATCTGTCACTCGTTGTTCGTTGTTCGTTTGTTCGTCTGTGTCTGTGGTTCTTGAAATCGTCTCGTGGATTTTGATTCCTGATCGAGTCACTGGAGAGAAATGAAACTGAGACAAAGACCCGACTGACACAGACGCTTCTTCTACCACAGGAGACGGCGACTCAAACTGTTCAAAAAGCCATACTGGCCCAAAAAAACAAAAACCAAACCTGCCTGGAGCCGCAAAGAATGAAAAGTCTTTTATAAACCTAATATGAAGGCGACACAGACTCAGGATATGAACTTTATAAACCGACTATTAAAATGACTCAGTCGGCTTCAAATACAAAATGAACATCATGATGCACAAAGCGTCTGTGACCCTCTCACACTCGCTGCTCCGTCTGTAGCCGCTGAAATCAGGTGTTAGTGTTTATTCCTTTGTCGTTTAGGCCCCGTTTACACGGACACGGGGATTTTTAAAAACTGAGACATTTCCCTTCGTTTGTTCACATCGTTTACACGCAAACGGCGAAAACGAATCTTTCTAAAAACTCCGGCTGGAGTGGAGATTTTGGAAACTCCGGTTTCACGTTTACGTGTAAACTGAGATAAACGGAGTTTTAGGAGCTGACGCGCTGAAAGTGCCACCGACGTTTACCTGTTGCTATGACGACGATGATGAAGCATCAGAGCAGCAGTCACATTTCTTCTGATCGTGCAGGAGAACTCAGAAAACAAACCCGGAGCAGCAGCGCCAAACACACGGGGCAGTCAGCACAGCTCCTCAAGACGGGGCTGAGGCTCCAGTGTTGGTCAGATGGTCCGGAGGCTTCGTCCTCCATGTCCTGGTTCCAGACAGAGACGAGTGAGACCAGCACAAAGAACTGGGTCCAAGTGGTTCAGTGCTTCATCTGTGCGCTGGTTCCGTGTGGGAAAAGTGAGAATGTTCTGTGGACCACAGGTCGGGCTGCTCTGGTCCTCTGCTCGACCGCGCTCTGGTTCTGAGGTGGAGCAGCGTCCGGACAGAAGTGTGAATCCAGTTTGGTTCATTATATGTTGTTCTGAGCGTTCGTCTGCACACGTGTTTTTTTGTAGTTTTTTTTTCGGGGAAAGTTCTTCTCAGGTGGAGGTGGACACCACCCCCACTTCAGCTCATCTGTTTGTTCTGCTGAAACACTTTTCATGTGTTTTGTTATGTTTCATTCACACACAGATGATGGATCAGATCCATGAGCAGATGAACGAGGGTTTTACCCCGAAACAAACCAGATTAAAACAACAACAAAATCATTCCTTTCCATTTCACCTCATTTTTGAAAAAGCTCCAGGGAGCCACTAGGGGAGAGCTAAAGAGCCCACATGCGGCTCCGGAGCCCGGTTTAGTCCTGTTTTAGTCCTGTTTAGGTTTTAGTCTTGTTTTAGTCCTTGTTTAGTCCTTGTTTTATCTGTTTTAGTCCTGTTTTAGTTTTAGTCCAGTCCTGTTTTAGTCCTGTTTAGTCCTTGTTTTAGTCCTGTTTTAGTCCTGTTTTAGTCTGTTTTAGTCCTGTAGTCTTTTAGTTTTTCCTGTTTTAGTTCTAGTCCTGTTTTAGTCCTGTTTTAGTCCTTGTTTTAGTCCTGTTTTAGTCCTGTTTTAGTCTGTTTTAGTCTGTTTTAGTCCTGTTTTAGTCCCTTGTTTTAGTCTTGTTTTAGTCTTGTTTTAGTCTTGTTTAGTCCTGTTTTTAGTCCTGTTTTAGTCCTGTTTAGTCTGTTTTAGTCCTGGTTTAGTCTTGTTTTAGTCTTGTTTTAGTCCTGTTTTTCCTTGCTTTTTAGTCATTGTTTAGTCCGTTTAGTCTTGTTTTAGTCCTGTTTAGCCTGTTTTAGTCTTGTTTTAGTCTGTTTAGTCCTGTTTTAGTCCTGTTTTAGTCTTGTTTAGTCCTGTTTTAGTCCTGTTTTAGTCTTGTTTTTAGTCCGTTTTAGTCCTGTTTTAGTGTTTAGTCAGTTTAGTCTGTTTTAGTCTTGTTTTAGTCTTTTTTGTTTTTAGTCCTGTTTTAGTCGTTTTAGTCTTGTTTTAGTCCTGTTTTATCCTGTTTAGTTTGTTTATCTTGTTTTAGTCTGTTTTAGTCATGTTTTAAGTCCCGTTTTAGTTTTAGTCCTTGTTTTAGTCCTTTTAGTCCAGTTTTAGGTCCAGTTTTAGTCTTGTTTTAGTCCTTGTTTTAGTCATGTTTTAGTTCAGTTTTAGTCATGTTTTAGTCCAGTTTTAGTCCTTTTAGTCTTGTTTTAGTCCTTGTTTTAGTCTTGTTTTAGTCCTTGTTTTAGTCCTTGTTTTAGTCCAGTTTTAGTCCAGTTTTAGTTTTACAGTTTAGTCTTGTTTTAGTCTTGTTTAGTCCTTGTTTTATCCAGTTTTAGTCTTGTTTTAGTCCTGTTTAGTCCAGTTTTAGTCCTGTTTTAGTCCAGTTTTAGTCCTGTTTTAGTCCCGGTTTGTAAATCTTCGCTCCTGCTGATCCTTGAGAAAAGTTTGTGCCTCGAGGAGAAATATTAAGATCTGGAAATATCCAAAAGTGCAGCTGCCAAACATGAGTCATTAAAACGATCAAAGCTGCAGCGGCGGCGCGTTTGATACACACACACACACACACACACACACACACACACACACACACACGCGCGCCCGAGTCTCCGCCCTCTCACCGGGAGGTTGTGGGTTCCAGTCCTGATCTGTGTGTCTCGCAGGCGTCCCGATGGCCTAGTCCCGTCTGTGCCATGGCTGTGAGGAGGTGGACCCTGCAGCTGTTCACGAGGACCCACCTGCGGCTGCTCTGCACCACACTCTGCCTCCTGGTCAGGTCCTTTTTACTCTTATTTACTCTCTGGGTTAGTCCTGGTTTAGTCCTGGTTTAGACCTGTTTTAGTCTGGTTTAGTCCTGGTTTAGACCTGGTTTAGTCCCTGGGTCTTAGAACTGGTTTAGAACTGGTTTAGTCCTGGTTTAGTCCTGGTTTAGACCTGGTTTTAATTCTGGGTTAGTCCTGGTTCATACCTGGTTTAATCTTGGTTTAGTCCTGAGTTAGTCCAGACCGAGCGCCTTCAAGACCGAGACAAGACCGAGTCCAAGCGCCATCAAGACCGGGTCCAAACGTGGTCAAGTCCAAGACCAGGCAAAGACCAACTGCCATCAAGACTGAGACCAGACCGAGTCCAAACACCTTCAAGACCGAGACCAGACCGAGTCCAAACGCCATCAAGACCGAGACCAGACCGAGACCAAGCACCATCAAGACCGAGTCCAAACGACGTCAGGACCGAGACGAGACCGAGTCCGAGCGCCATCAAAACCGAGTCCAAATGCAGTCAAGTCCAAGACCAGACCAAGACCAACTGCCTTCAAGACCGAGACAAGACCGAGTCCGAGTGCCATCAAAATCCGTGTGTCATTCGTTCATTCGTTTTTCAATATAAAACCAAAAATAAGAAAATGAAAAAACAACAGTTTTCTTCGTTATTTGTCTCCAAACCAAAATGAAAAAAGCAGATAACGATTTATTTTTTCAGTTTTCGATTTTTGTTTAAATGAAAATGGAAAAAACAGATAACGGCCGTCCCATTTAAGCTCAGTGACTGCGATGCCGAACTTTTGCACCAGGTACGGACTGAACAGGACTGATCCAGATCCGAACCAGATCGGGACTAGAGTGGGACAGAGACTGGGGAGACTCCGAGCTGGGGGGAGCCTCTTCGAGCTCCGGCCCTGTCGTGGGCTCTGAGCCTCCGGTCTGCGTCCTGAACCTGGTCCATTTGAACCAAAAGCTCTTATTCAGTTCGTTTTCGTTGGTTGTGAAAGTGTCAGTTGGATGTTTTGCCCACCTCAGAACCAGTCGTTGGTTTTGAGTGGAGGACTGGAGCAGCGTCCAGACCTGAGTCCACAGAACATTCTCACTTTCCCCACACGGAACCAGAGCACGATGATGACACGGACCCACCACCGTCTCAGTCCGCTCTGGTCCTGGTCTGGTCTCGGACCTGGATCAGTCCTGGTTCAAGTCCGTATGTGGTGCAAAATCCGGCATCACAGTCACTGAAGTCACATAAAACGGGAAACGGCCGTTATCCATTTTTCCATTTTTCATTTAAACACAAAATCGAAAACTGAAAAAACGAAATCATACTGTTTTTCATTTGGTTTTGGAGACAAATAACGAAGAAAACAGTTGTTTTTTTCATTTTCTTATTTTTGGTTTAAATATTGAAAAACGAATGAACGAATGATACACGGATCCATCAAGACCGAGACGAAACCGAGTCCAAGCGCCATCGAGACCGAGTCCAAACACGGTCAAGTCAGAGATGAGACCAAGACCAGTCTCGAGTGTGTAGTTGTGTGAAGTGTTTAGTTAGCATGCTAGTTGTCTGTAAAAGTTGTGAAGATCTTTGGACGACCTCGAACTGTTTTTTTTCGCGTTTTTAAGACAGAAAAAATCCAGTACAGCAACTTTAAGAACCTCTGGGCTTGATCAGGACTTTCTTCTTCCATTTCTCCGTTATATTTAAAGATAAAATCCTCGCCCGGTGATACAGTTGGACGCGGTCGGGCGGCGCTCGGTCCAAACTGTGAAGATCAGAGATGAAACAGCTGCTCCGGGTTTGGACTTGGCTCCGACTTCACTGGAGACAAACGATTTCTCTGCGGGATTTATAAGAACGGATTTGAGGAAAAAAACCCGACGAGACCCAAGAATCCAATAAGATCAGAAAGGGAGGGCGGACGAGCGGAGAAAAACGACGTGCTTTATAATTTATATTTGGCCGTAAATCGTGTTTAAAGTTGATACAGAGACTTCGGTTAAAACGGGGTCAGACTCATCATCAGAAGAGCCTCGAGTCAGAAAATCCATGTTCAGGTCGTGTTACAAATTGTTACAAATGAAATTGTATTTCACATTTTAAATATTTTAAAAAGTAAATATTAAAAGTAATAAATATATTAAACCCTTAAAATGCAGCAAAATATGTTTGAGGAAATAATTGATTTGGTGGAAATGGCGTCTTAAGTGGAACAGGGTTAATAATTGTCTGATTTCAGGCAACAACTTGTAAAATGTTCAGTAATCGAGCTCTACAACCTTCATTTCATTTTATTTTAAATCTTTTTCTTTTAATAAAGCATTGGTGAGTTTGTAAACCAACAAATTAATAATGGGTCTTAGCTAAGCTGTTATTGATTGACCTTTTCCTGTCAATATCTCTAAAAATTGATGTGCAGCCATTTTTGAATTGGTAAACATCCAAAAGTTTATTAATTCTTCCCTGATCCAGGATTATTCCTCTTGCTTTCATCAAATAAACATTCATTGTTCAAGAGAAATGTTGCTGACAACCAATAGAAGAGGGAATGATTTTCTGACTAGTGGGCCTTCTGATTAAAGGCTTCTGACTAGTGGCCTTCTGATTAAAGGCTTTCTACTAGTGGGCTTTCTATTAAGGGCCCTTCTGACTAGGGCCTTCTGATTTAAAGAGCCTTTCTGACTACAGGCCTTCTGACTAGTGGGCCTCTGATAAGGGCCTTCTGACTATGGGCTTTCTGATTAAAAGGGCCTTCTGACTAGGGCCTTCTGACTAGTGACTAGTGGGCCTTCTGATTAAAGGGCCTTCTGACTAGTGGGCTTTCTGACTAAGGGACCTTCTGATGATAAGGGTGTAACCGGTTAAAACGTCAAACTCTCTCCAAGCCAAAGGTCAGCGTTTCTACAGTTCTGGATTTTAACAAGCGCGTGCAGTTGTTGTGCCCTTGAGCAAGACTGGTGCGTGAGTGAGTCAGTCTGTCCCGGGACTGTAGAAGCTCACTGGTAGTTTCACAGATCGTACATATAGATGAACATAGTTAAGTGAGCATGGGCGCGCTTCTGGCTCCACTGACTCTGGTTCTAATTCACTTTCTAAAAAAACTGCACATTTTGGTTTTAAAATGTTGTACTGACCCGCGGCGGAGCGTGCGTCTCACTCCCGGGCCTTCAGTCGCGCTCCGTCTGAAATGATCCACTCCTCAAGAACTATTTTATGGTTATAAAAGCGTCTTATTCTACAGAAACACAGCATAAAGAGCCGTTACATCACAGATAGAAAACTCCAGGAGCCACAGTCAACAGACGTGAGATGTAAAAAAACAAAAAAAACAAATATAAAATAGCTACAACTTAAATGTCAAACTGAAGCTACTGGCAACAGTGAAAACAAACTGCATAGACTCATTATAGATGAGTTTCATTGTTGACAAAAGCGTGCGTTGCATGCTGGGAATTATTTTGCGGCGGCGGCGAAAACACGTAAGGGTATTGTCCGGTTATTTATCCACTCTAACGGCAGAGGACCCCAAGACCATTTGACCAGAAATTGGTCATAAACATCGACGGAGCCAAATCACCCTTTTCAACCCCGACAAAAGGTGAAACAAACCAAACTTCTGGTCAGAATCGCCAACTACCTGGACAAATATTCACTTGGGCGATATCCACAATGACTTGGTGGAAACTCCTGGGCCATTCACAGCAGAAAAGATGAAAACCTCCAAGAGTCTGGATGTGTTGTTGAACTTGTTGGAGTCCACGGTTTGTTAGGATCTTCTACGTTTGCTCTGCGGATGTTTGAAAGTCGTTTAATTCACCGTTAGTGGTTCTTTTCACTCAGAATACGAAAAAGACATTTTCCTTGTTCCGTTTCTTTGTGGTGATAATGCAGCAGGAATTTACCATTATCGGGAGAAATACGCGAGGTTACGCACTGTGTTTGACGCTACCGTGTTTCTTGCTCCGACCAAAATATTTCCCAGCAGCAACGCGGACTTTTAATAACAATGACGTCAGCTGAAACTCGCCTGTATCTGCAGGACTGTCCTATAGGCTAATATAAATATAAACTCGCTCCAGTCGTCGAGTCGATTTCCGCTGATGTTTTATGTCATAAAAACACTAAAGTCTCTCAGTCTGGTCTGACATTGTTTCGGGAAAAAGTCCAGATCTTGTTTCCAGGGCAAACGGCGTCAAGTATTTTTCTCCGTTCGTCCACGCGTCAAAAGACACGAGCGTCGGAGCGTCTAAACTCAAATGCAAAGGCTCCAAATAGAAACGTCGAGGAGTTTTTTGACGCTTTGGTGTGAACGGCCCTTTCCCTTCTCCTCCTCAGCCGACAGACGTAAACGACGAGACAATTCTGCAGCTGCTGCTTCGCAATTATCATCGGAACCACCGCGGGAAAAGTTCGGATCGTGTCTGTGTCCGTGGAGTAACGACAAACCGAGACGACGGAAAAGCCGGGAGCAGCTGAAGTGTGCGTTTTCTTCCCAAAGACGTAAATAAGTTGGCGTCTCTGTCCAATCAGAACCTTCGGAATTGAATAAAGAACTTTTAACGATGTAAACTCAAAGGAGAACATTTTAATTCCAACCTATTTCATTCAGGACAATTAAAAAACATCATGTAAACGTGTGTAGTGCGTCTTTAAAGGTTGTATGGAGGATTTTTTTTTTTTGTTTCAAATTTTCATTGAAAGTTCAAAATACCATTACAGAGACGCAGCAGCTTTGTAATTATGATGACCAAAAAAAAAAGAATGAAAATCTATCAACTGTGGAGTGTTGAGGCCAGATAACATCAAGCCAATAGAAAACAAGGCTCCCTCATTTTCTATTGGCTGTTAGGTTGTCAGTCAAACTCCTTATGTTTCTAGTGTAACTGATCGTCGGGCGCGGGGATTACGTGGTTTATGCACGGTTTTTAGAGGCTTTTTCAACTGTCGTTCCTCGCAGTTCGCACAAACTTTTGACGGCGACGAGAATCCACGACCGGTTCGCCGCGAAAGAAAGTCCGTTTTTGAGGTCGCTGAAAGAAGAGGAAGAAGAGAAGGAGAAAAGGAGCGAGAGCACAAACTGAGGTGATTCTTGGAGATTCCTTCCAGCGAATGAAGCGGACGAAGGGTCTAAAAACTGAAGACGCGTCGGTCGCTAAATTATTTCTAGACAGGAAACTTCAACGGTAATTCTGAACGCGCACTGGCTGTAAAACAAACGTGATTTCTAGAGTAAAGAGGCGGTAGGAGGTGTTTCTACTGAGGAGCTGTGGAGGAGGAAGGTGGTGTCACGCAGGCACAAGGACTGTCGCTGTATTTCTCTTCCCTTAAAAAATCCTCTATACAACCTTTAAATCCGGGTTATAAAGTGGAAGATTATTGAGAACAGTTGTTGTGGTCGCGTCCCTCCCCTTCGCTCCTTCGCTCTGGATCAGAATCATGTGTAAACGCACACGTGTGTCGTTCCCACATGTTTCCCGCAGACTCCGTGGCTCTGCTCCTCCTCGTCTGGAAAACCCTGAGATGTATTTATCAGAACAGTTTCACTTTGACGGACGGAGGCGGAAGAGCGGCCAAAAACTCGAATACTGACTTGAGTAAGAGTAAAAAAAAAAAAGCATTTGGGAAACTAAAATAATAATAACAACTGGTCCTGGTTTAACATCTGATTTTTAATTTGAAGTGACAAAACTTCCTCTGCCCTTCGTTGGTTCATTGTCAGTGTCACGTCAGTTTGGATCTTTGCCTTTGCTTGTTCTTCAGATTTTAGTTAAATTTTCATTCAAACAACTTTGTAAGCGCGAGTCCTGCTTCAGTTCTCGTTTAGTTCTGGCTTAGCACTGGACGTACTCGCTGGTCCTGGTTCTGTCTTGGGTTTACTTCTGGTTTAGTCCTTGCGATAGTCCTTGTTCTGTCTTGTTTACTTCTGTCTGGTTGATTTAGTCCTGGTTCTGTCTTGGTTTAGTTTACTTGTTTACTTGATTTAGTCCGTTTACTTCTGGTTTAGTCTGGTTTAGTCTTGTAGTCCTGTTCTGTCTTGGGTTACTTCTGGTTTAGTCCTGTTGTCTTGATTTAGTCCTTAGTTCTGTCTTGGATTTACTTCTGGTTTAGTCCTGGTTTAGTCTTGATTTAGTCCTGGTTTAGTCCTGGTTCTGTGTTATTTTTCTGTTTTTTATTCCTGGTTAGTCTGGTTAGTCCTGGTTCTGTCTTGGGTTTACTTCTGGTTTAGTCCTGGTTTAGTCTTGATTTAGTCCTGATTTAGAAAAAAAAAAAAGGAAAAAACAAACAAGCTGACCTGGCAGCATTAGGATTCGTTCGCTCGATGGTAGACGGGTGTTTTTTTATTTAACCGGTCGTTGCTGTTTGGTCGTGACGTATGTAAAGCTCCAAATCCCGTAGGAAGAAGAACAATAACGTCTTTTCTTTAAAATTCGCCAAACATTCTCTTTGTTCTGGTTTTAAATCCTTGGGGATCTGGGGAATCGTCGCCAACACAGAACGTCTGTCTTCGTCTACGTCCGTCTCGACGCAGCGTTTACTGTTGTGATGTTCCACAAAAGCGACACAGACAAACGCCACCAGTTTGACGTCATGTCAGAAAGTCTGTCGTGTTCTGATTCCTGATCTAGTCGCTGGAGAGAAATGAAATTGAGCAGAGGCACTGATTCATCAGCTGGTTTTACTTCGTTTCACTTCGTAGAAACCGTGTGACCTCGCAGCTCTGGAATTTGTTCACTCGACAGTCGACAGGTACTTTTTTTCATTTAACCAATCGCTGCTGTTTGGTTGTGACGTATGTATCACGTCACTAATGGGTCTGACTGGTACATGTGTCCAGTCAAGTGTTAACGGAGGAAACAGATTTTTGACATTCAAATGTCTCTTATTCAGAAACTAGAGGAACTATTGAAATAAGTAAAGTATCAGAATGTAGGAAAGAGTTACACTCCAACAGGGTCAAGTTAAACCTGTGAGATTCTTTCAATTCACAAAAAATTTAAAAACTCATTCAGGAACGGAGGGAATGAAATATGCAGCACTTTTTGGTCAATAATCCAAACATGATAACTCTTGGTTCTCACTTCCATATCCTTAACAAACTGGTTTGAATATTTGCTTCATATAGTTTTCTACCATATGGTACAAGATTAGGTTGAAAAACCTCTGACTTTTTGACTCATGAGATTTTTTATTTAAAAGTTCATGGTAACGGAGGGAAAAGTAACGGAGGGAAAAATTGTACAAACAAGTAGAAGGTGCAGGATTTTACTCATTTGTGGCTTTTTCTTCTGAAACTTTAATTTACTTCAAATGAAAAGAAACTATTTCTATAAATATGTCAGTCCTTCCAAGAACATTTTTTTTTTATCATTTTAAATACTTTTTTTTTTTTTTTTTTTAATCATGTCCTTCATCAACAGTTAAAGATGGAATAACACAAGATATGATGAAATACATCCATTTATTTACATGATTTTTGGGTCTTTGAAATTTGGGAAATAATTTTTGTTCCATGTTTTCATACATGTCTGTTTAAAACATATGAACTTTAGAACCAAAAATGTCCAGAAAAAAAAGGTCAACAGTTGATAAACTAGAGACATATGTAATCTGTTCAATACACTTTTATATACATGAATTAACTTGAATTTTGGACTTGTTGTTTACTTCTGTTTGACCGACCATATAATTTTACCAAATCCTGTAGGAAGAAGAACAATAGCGTCTTTCCCCTTGATAAAATTCACCAAACATTCTCTTTGTTCCGGCTTTAAATCTTTGATGTTGGGAATTGTTGACAGCGCTGAATGTCTGGTTCTTAGTTGATTGGCTGGTGCCCGAACCGTCTAGTGTTTTCTGATTCCTGACCAAGTCGCTGGAGAGAAATGAAATTGAGTGGAGGCACTAGGTGGCGCCGGCCTGGGCAGCATTTTGGTTCCTTTCTGCTCTACAAACCAGGAAGAAGTTTGGAAACACGCGATGAAACTTCCCGTGTAGTTCCCGACACTGGGCTCGTCCACCGACTGTGATAAATGTCATCGGTGGTGTCGCGTGTACCCAGTGCGCTCGGACTTTGGGGAAACGATAAAAACTGAGGTATGTTTGGAATCGTCGATGAGCCGAACATAACGGAACGAAAACTGGGACATTTTCTCGGTTTTCTTAGTTTCTTTCTTATTTTGTCAGACTTACGGAAGTTGTCATTGCATCTTTCCAAACGTTTTCCTGGTTTGTGACGTAAGCGCGAACAGATCTGAAGGTCCCGTCGTTTCCTCTGCAGACCCACACCTGGACTTGTTTGGTTCTGTTTCGCTCTCACAGGTTTTCAGTTTCGTGGTTTTGTGTTT
>NW_026571207.1:1039563-1094563 GCF_026225935.1 Boleophthalmus pectinirostris | reverse complement strand
GTCCAGTAAACGATGCACAGAGACGAGGAAACTGGTTTATAAAAGGAACCGCGCCACATCTGAGGACCAGACTGAGGCCTGGAACGTGAACGAGCCGAGCGCCGACGGAAAAGTTCACGAAGCATTACACGGTCAGGGTCAAAGGTCAAAGGTCAGCTCAGATCTTTCCATTTAAAGCCCGAGACTCAACAACCTCCAACTCAAACCAAACAAAAAATCGTTTCTGCTGCAATAAGTTTCATTTGCGCTGTTTTAGTTTTGTAGATATTAACGATTTACACAAGCATCCTGAATTTCAGACTTTCAATCATTGCACAATCCAAACTGGGAAGGATTTTCCGAAAAAGTGAGCGTCAAACCTCCATGTTTGTTTTCCCAGTGGGACGTGTCTGTTGTCAAAGTCGATCTTTTCAAGTCTTTTGAACCATATCACTTTTGTTTCTGGTTCTGATATTGTCATATTTTAGTTTTTTGGGATTCGGACATCGTAGTTGTTGTGGTTGTTGGATCCTAACAGCGGAAAACGACTCAAGAAACGGGCTTCGGAAATTTACAAACTCCATAAATGCAAAAGTGAATCAGATGTGTGTGACTCAAACCTCTGTTCAAACTGTTTCTCTTCCCAACGGAATTGAAAAATAGTGAAAGGTGAAGGTGATGGGCAGGATTGATCCACAGGAAGAACCAAAAAGGAAACATTTGACTGTGGGACTGAGACCAGGACCAGACCAGGACCAGACCAGGACCAGACCGGAGGCTCAGAGCCCACAGCAGGGTTGGAGTCAAGGCTCGGAGTCCACTTTGGTCCCACTCTGGTCCCAGTGTGGTCCCACTGGTCCCGCTCTGGTCCCCTCTGATCCCCTCTGGTCCCGTTCTGGTCCCGGTCTGGTCCCAGTCTGGTCCCCTCTGGTCCCACTGGTCCCTGAGTCCTCTGGTCCCTGGTCCCACTCCCTGGTCCTGGTCTGGTCCCACTGGTCCCGTCCCTCTGTCCCGTCTGGCCGTCTGGTCTGGTCTGGTCCGGTCTGGTCCCTGGTCCCGTCTGGTCCCGTCTGGTCCTGGTCCCGGTCTGGTCCCCGGTCTGGTCCCGTCTGGTCCCGCTCTGGTCCACCCTGGTCCCCCTGGTCTCGTCGGTCTGGTCCCGCTCTGGTCCCACTCTGGTCCTGGTGTGGTCCCGGTCTGGTCCCGCCCTGGTCCCACCCTGTCCCATCCCTGGTCCCGTCTGGTCCCGCTCTGGTTCCAGTCTGGTCCCGCTCTGGTCCCACTCTGGTCCTGGTGTGGTCCCGGTCTGGTCCCGCTCTGGTCCCACCCTGATCCCGGTGTGGTCCCGGTCTGGTCCCGCTCTGGTCCTGATCTGGTCCTGATCTGGTTCCAGTCTGGTCCCGCTCTGGTCCCACCCTGATCCCGGTGTGGTCCCGGTCTGGTCCTACTCTGGTCCCGGTGTGGTCCCGGTCTGGTCCCAGTCTGGTCCCAGTCTGGTCCCGGACCTGTTATCTGTTTTTTCCATTTTTCATTTAAACACAAAATCGAAAACTGATAAAAAACAAAATCTTTATCTGCTTTTTTCATTTTGGTTTTGGAGACAAATAATGAAGAAAATTGTTGTTTTTTCGTTTTCTTATTTTTGATTTTATTTTGAAAAACAAATCAACGAATGATAAACGGATTTTCGCGCGTCTCTGGAGGGAAAATGTCCGAGATTCTTGTTCCGCTGTTGTGACGTTTCGACCGATCATAAGATGTGTTTTTTTTGGGGTTTTGTTTTTATTCTCGTGTGTTTCAGGTACAACAGCCTGACGGAGGTGGAGGGGTCAGAGGTCAGGTCGCTGCGGCAACTGGAGATGCTGATGCTCCACGGCAACGACATCGAGACGGTCCAGAGCGGCGCGTTCTACGGCCTCCGAGCGCTGCAGGTTTTTATTTACACGACACGAAACGAAACGGAAGAAAAAAAGGACTAAACCAGGACTAAACCAGGACTAAACCAGGACTAAACCAGGACTGGAAACCAGGACTAAACCAGGACTAAACCAGGGACTAAACCAGGACTAAACCAGGACTAAACCAGGACTAAACCAGGACTAAACCAGGACTGAAACCAGGACTAAACCAGGACTAAACCAGGACTGGACTAAACCAGGACTAAACCAGGACTAAACCAGGACTAAACCAGGACTAAAACCAGGACTAAACCAGGACTAAACCTAAACCAGGAGGACTAAACAGGAAACCAGGACTAAACCAGGACTAAACCAGGACTAAACCAGGACTAAACCAGGACTGAAACCAGGACTAAACCAGGACTAAACCAGGACTAAACCAGGACTAAACCAGGACTGAACCAGGACTAACCAGGTCTAAACCAGGACTAAACCAGGACTAAACCAGGACTGACTGAACCAGGACTAAACCAGGACTAAACCAGGACTAAACCAGGGACTAAACCACACTAAACCAGGACTAAACCAGGACTAAACCAGGACTAAACCAGGACTAAACCAGGAACCAGGACTAAACCAGGACTAAACCAGGACTAAACCAGGACTAAACCAGGAAACCAGGACTAAACCAGGACTAAACCAGGACTAAACCAGGACTAAACCAGGACTAAACCAGGACTGGGACTAAACCGGGACTAAAAGGACTAAAACAGGACTAAACCAGGACTAAACCAGGACTAAACTAGGACTGAACCAGGACTAAAACCTAAAGGACTAAACCGGGACTAAACCGGGACTAAACCAGGACTAAACCAGGACTACACTAGGACTAAACCAAGACTAAACCAGAACTGGACCATGATTAAACCAGGACTGGACCAGTGTCATTAATGAAGTATAAATATATAATAAAAACACTCAAGTCACTCATGTTTTTAAAGTTTTTTTTTTTATTTTTTTTTGTTTTTTTTTTGATCAGTAAAAACACCTGCAATTGAATAAATGCAAAAAAAAAAAAAAACAAACAAAGTACGAGACATCAGAAAAAGTGCTTCTTTAAAAACATGTCTTTATACGTGGACATAAGTCTGAAGTGTTTCCTGTCTCTTCCAGATCTTGAAGCTGAGTTATAACAAGCTGACGTCCGTGCGTCCGGGTCTGTTCGAGGGTCTGGTGGGTCTGGTCCGGTTGCACCTGGATCATAACCTCATCTCCTTCATCGAGCCGTACTCCTTCTCCGGCCTCGCGTCGCTCAAACTCCTGCAGCTGGAGGGAAACCTGCTCCGAGAGATCCACCCCCACACCTTCATCACCGTGTCCGTGCTCGGGAACTTCTGGAGCTCGGGGCTCAAGTAAGAGAGGGAATAGAACCCAAAACATCACATAAAGAACAGGGAATAGAACCGACAACCAGCTCCAAAACATCACATAAAGAACAGGGAATAGAACCCAAAACATCACATAAAGAACAGGGAATAGAACCAACAACCAGCTCCAAAACATATCACATAAAGAACAGGGAATTAGAACCACAAGCTCACATTAAAGAACAGGGAATAGAACCCAACAACCAGCTCCAAAACATCACATAAAGAACAGGGAATAGAACCAACAACCAGCTCCAAAACATCACATAAAGAACAGGGAATAGAACCCAAAACATCACATAAAGAACAGGGAATAGAACCCAAAACATCACATAAAGAACAGGGAATAGAACCAACAACCAGCTCCAAAACATCACATAAAGAACAGGGAATAGTACCCAAAACATCACATAAAGAACAGGGAATAGAACCCAAAACATCACATAAAGAACAGGGAATAGAACCGACAACCAGCTCCAAAACATCACATAAAGAACAGGGAATAGAACCCAAAACATCACATAAAGAACAGGGAATAGAACCGACAACCAGCTCCAGAACATCACATAAAGAACAGGGAATAGAACCCAAAACATCACATAAAGAACAGGGAATAGAACCCAAAACATCACATAAAGAACAGGGAATAGAACCGACAACCAGCTCCAGAACATCACATAAAGAACAGGGAATAGAACCAACAACCAGCTCCAAAACATCACATAAAGAACAGGGAATAGAACCCAAAACATCACATAAAGAACAGGGAATAGAACCGACAACCAGCTCCAGAACATCACATAAAGAACAGGGAATAGAACCAACAACCAGCTCCAAAACATCGCATAAAGAACAGGGAATAGAACCGACAACCAGTAGCAAAACATTTAGTAGTTTTTATTTGGTCATTTTGTAGCACTACAAAAACAAAACAAAACACGTACTAGTGGTGCGTTCGTTTATCCATCCCACTAAAAGGTCGGAGGACGTTTCCTCGTGACGCGCATGGACACGCCCCTTTTCCTCTGACAACGAAACGTAGAAGAACTTAGAAGAACTCAAAAGAACTCAGAAGAACTCAAAAGAACTCAAAAGAACTCAAAAGAACTCAAAAGAACTCAAAAGAACTCAGAAGAACTCAAAAGAACTCAAAAGAACTCAAAAGAACTCAGAGGAACTCAGAGAAAAGACTCTGAGACAGAATCCAAGAGGCACTTTTAAGTATGAAGTGTTTTTATTATGTTTGGAGCTTTGGTTTAAATGACAATTTCACTACTTTACTGCGTCTGTAGTACTGCAGTACTTTACTGCATCTGTAGTACTGCAGTACTTTACTGCGTCTGTATTACTCCAGTACTTTACTGCGTCTGTAGTACTGCAGTACTTTACTGCGTCTGTAGTACTGCAGTACTTTACTGCGTCTGTAGTACTGCAGTACTTTACTGCGTCTGTAGTACTGCAGTACTTTACTGTGTCTGTAGTACTGCAGTACTTTACTGCGTCTGTAGTACTCCAGTACTTTACTGCGTCTGTAGTACTGCAGTACTTTACTGCGTCTGTAGTACTGCAGTACTTTACTGCGTCTGTAGTCCTGCAGTACTTTATTGCGTCTGTAGTACTGCAGTACTTTACTGCGTCTGTAGTACTGCAGTACTTTACTGTGTCTGTAGTCCTGCAGTACTTTACTGCGTCTGTAGTCCTGCACTACTTTACTGTGTCTGTAGTACTGCAGTACTTTACTGCATCTGTAGTACTGCAGTACTTTACTGCATCTGTAGTCCTGCAGTACTTTACTGCGTCTGTAGTCCTGCACTACTTTAGTGCGTCTGTAGTACTGCAGTACTTTACAGTGTGTGTAGTCCTGCAGTACTTTACTGCGTCTGTAGTCCTGCACTACTTTACTGCGTCTGTAGTACTGCAGTACTTTACAGTGTGTGTAGTCCTGCAGTACTTTACTGCGTCTGTAGTCCTGCACTACTTTACTGCGTCTGTAGTACTGCAGTACTTTACAGTGTGTGTAGTCCTGCAGTACTTTACTGCGTCTGTAGTCCTGCTACTTTACGTCTGTATCCTGCACTACTTTACTGCGTCTGTAGTACTGCAGTACTTTACAGTGTGTGTAGTCCTGCACTACTTTACTGGTCTGTAGTACTGCAGTACTTTACGTGTGTGTAGTACTTTACTGCGTCTGTAGTACAGTACTTTACTGCGTCTGTAGTACTGCTACTTACTGCGTCTGTAGTTACTGCAGTACTTTCAGTGTGTGTAGTCCTGCACTACTTTACTGCGTCTGTAGTACTGCAGTACTTTACTGCGTCTGTAGTACTGCAGTACTTTACTGCGTCTGTGTGTTTTGTAGTTGTTGTGGTTCATGTTTTTAGTTCATTTCCTGTTCACCTGCCAAAATGATCGACTCAAACACTTTCACTTCACGAACATTGAATTATTATTATTTATTATTTATTATTCATTATTTCATTATTTATTATTTATTATTCATTATTATTATTTATCCTGATTTCTTCTGGAGGTTTTGTAGTTGAAGCACAGATTTATTTTGGAGTCTGGTCCTCGGCCGATGTTAAAACAACAACAGTTTTACAGTTTAACGTTTGTTTTTTTCTGAGTCAAACACATGAAACATAATAAAACAGTTGAACGTGACGTCGTGTCCCTGGTCCGAGCGGGAGACGAACAAACACAACAAACAACCAATATAATACAATACAAAACCTCAAGTAAGAGCAGAGGACACAACCGGCAACCATCCAGGCGTGTCTGAGTAATCTAGTGATCTCTGCTGGACCCTATTCAAACCCTCCTCAAAGCTGACGTGACGCGCGGGAGTTTCATGAGTGGTTGTGTTGTGATAGTGCTCTGAAGGGGGAGTGACTTAGTATTTGATGTGATTGTGTGGTAGGCACCTGCACCTGTCGGAGAACCTGCTGGAGCACCTGCCGTCCACCTGTCTGTCCTCCGCCCCTCGTCTGGAGCTGCTCACGCTCCACAACAACCCCTGGGTCTGTGACTGCGGCCTGCGCTGGCTCCTCAACTGGGGAGCGGAGCATCAAGGTCAGAACTAAGTCCTGGTTTAGACCTGGTTTAGACCTGGTTTAGTCCTGGTTTAGACCTGGTTTAGTCCAATTTTAGTCCTGGTTTAGTCCTGGTTTAGTCCAATTTTAGACCTGGTTTAATCCTGGTTTAGTCCAATTTTAGACCTGGTTTAGTCCTGGTTTAGACCTGGTTAAGTCCTGGTTTAGTCCTGGTTTAGACTTGGTTTAGTCCTGGTTTAGTCCTATTTTGACCTGGTTTAGACCTGGTTTAGACCTGGTTTAGACCTGGTTTAATCCTGGTTTAGACCTGGTTTAGACCTGGTTTAATCCTGGTTTAGTCCAATTTTAGACCTGGTTTAGTCCTGGTTTAGACCTGGTTAAGTCCTGGTTTAGTCCTGGTTTAGACTTGGTTTAGTCCTGGTTTAGTCCTATTTTAGACCTGGTTTGGACCTGGTTTAGACCTGGTTTAGACCTGGTTTAGTCCTGGTTTAGACCTGGTTTAGTCCTGGTTTAGAGATCCTGGTTTAGACCTGGTTTAGTCCTGGTTTAGACCTGGTTTAATCCTGGTTTAGTCCAATTTTAGACCTGGTTAAGTCCTGGTTTAGTCCTGGTTTAGTCCAATTTTAGACCTGGTTTAGACCTGGTTTAGTCCTGGTTTAGACCTGGTTTAGTCCTGGTTTAGACCTGGTTTAGTCCTGGTTTAGTCCTGGTTTAGTCCTGGTTTAGACCTGGTTTAGACCTGGTTTAGTCCTGGTTTAGACCTGGTTTAGTCCTGTTTAGTCCTGGTTTAGTCCTGGTTTAGTCCTGGTTTAGACCTGGTTTAGTCCTGGTTTAGTCCTGGTTTAGACCTGGTTTAGACCTGGTTTAGTCCTGGTTTAGTCCTGGTTTAGTCCTGGTTTTGACCTGGTTTAGACCTGGTTTAGACCTGGTTTAATCCTGAGTCAGGACTGAGACTTTTTTTTTTTTCTTTTTTTTAATAACCTACAACAATTTTATTTAAATATTAAATGTCATTTTTTCTGTGCTAAATGTAAATGTAAAAACGTACGTGACCTGAGCACATGTGACCAGAGTTTTGCGTCTTGGGCAGTGCAGACGGAAACTCTACGGCGGAGCGTGTTCAGCTTTTCCACTCTGGAGGGTCGTTTCAGATTTTTGCGATTTTAAACCCCAAAAACGCCGTCACCGTCTAAACGAAAGACACTCACGATAAAATATTTTGTTATTTTTCCCTGCAAGCGTGTAAACAGGGCCTTACTTTGTATTTAAAAAAGCCTCTGTATTTGTTATCGCTGCTGTCAGGCTCCTCATTTTGGTCTTAAATACAGGCATCACGAATTTTGGACTTCTGGTCATCGCCCAAATTTTCGAAAAAGTGAGCGTCGAACCTCCATGTTTGTTTTCCCAGTGGGATGTGTCTATTGACAAAGTCAATCTTTTCAAGTCTTTTGAACCATTTCACTTTTGTTTCTGGTTCTGATATTGTCATATTTTAGTTTAGTGATTCAGACATCGTAATTGTTGTGGTTGTTGGATTCTAACAGCGGAAAACGGCTCAAGGAATTTGTTTGCGAACTTCATAAATGCGAAAGTGAATCAGATGTGTGTGACTCAAACCTCCGTTCAAACTGTTTTTCTTCACAACGGAATTGAAAAATAGTGAAAGGTGAAGGTGATGGGCAGGATTGATCCACAGGAAGAACCAAAAAGGAAACATTTGTCTGACTAAGAAATCATCCCGAGTTTGCAGAGAACATTTTGTATGTGGAGCAACAACAAAACAAATCCCGATCCCTCGGTCAAACTTGGTTACGAATTTAAAAAGTCAACGCCAAAGTGAAAGTCTCCAACTGTTCACCAAGAAACACCTTCCACTGCAAAGAGACCAAGACGTGATGTTGCTGTAAAACCACAAGAACAAGAAAGTGCAGCTCAGTCTGTTTGTCTTCTGCTCCTCTACATTAACAAACGGGATTTTGTTTTGTCGTCGCTCCACATACAAAATGTTCTCTGTAAACTCAGGATGATTTAGTCAGTCAAATGTTTCCTTTTTGGTTCTTCCTGTGGATCAATCCTGCCCATCACCTTCACCTTTCACTATTTTTTCAATTCCGTTGGGTAAGAGAAACAGTTTGAACAGAGGTTTGAGTCACACACATCTGGCTCACTTTTGCATTTATGGAGTTCGCAAACTTCCGAAGCCCATTTCTCGAGCCGTTTTCTACGGAAGTCAAGAGGGGTCACAACAAACTCAAACGCCGCAACAAATACAAATGCAACAACACAACAAAAAGCCACAACAAACCAAAAAAAAGCCACAACGGAAATGACAGCGGGACTCTATTTTAATTCAAACGCCGCAACAAATACAAATGCCACAACACATTTAAAAAGCCGTAACACATTAAAAAGCCACAACGGAAGGGACCGCGGGACTCTATTTTCCGACTGACCAATCAAGCGGCAAGTGAAGAAGAAGAACTACAACGTGAAACAAATAACGATAAAACAATAAATTACTTTTACTTATGTTTCCAACTTCCCCGTTCCTTTACTTTTCACGTTGTAGTTCTTCTTCTTCACTTGCCGCTTGATCGGTCAGTCGGAAAATAGAGTCCCGCGGTCACTTCCGTTGTGGCTTTTTAATGTGTTGTGGCTTTTTAATGTGTTGTGACTTTTTAATATGTTGTGGCTTTTTAATGTGTTGTGGCTTTTTGATGTGTTGTGGCTTTTTGATGTGTTGTGACTTTTTAATGTGTTGCAGGTTTTTTGATGTGTTGTGGCATTTTGATGTGTTGTAGCTTTTTAATGTGTTGCGACTTTTTAATGTGTTGCAGGTTTTTGATGTGTTGTGGCATTTTGATGTGTTGTAGCTTTTTAATGTGTTGCGACTTTTTAATGTGTTTGTGGCTTTTTTGATGTGTTGTGGCTTTTTTGATGTGTTGTGACTTTTTAATGTGTTGCAGGTTTTTGATGTGTTGTGGCTTTTTAATGTGTTGTGGCTTTTTAATGTGTTGCGACTTTTTAATGTGTTGCGGGTTTTTGATGTGTTGTGGCATTTTGATGTGTTGTGGCTTTTTAATGTGTTGCGACTTTTTAATGTGTTGCGGCTTTTTGATGTGTTGTGGCTTTTTAATGTGTTGCGGCTTTTTGATGTGTTGTGGCTTTTTAATGTGTTGCGACTTTTTAATGTGTTGCGACTTTTTAATGTGTTGTAGCTTTTTAATGTGTTGCGACTTTTTAATGTGTTGCGGCTTTTTGATGTGTTGTGGCTTTTTAATGTGTTGCGGCTTTTTGATGTGTTGTGGCTTTTTAATGTGTTGTGGCTTTTTGATGTGTTGTGGCTTTTGTACTTGTTGCGGCGTTTGCATTAAAATAGAGTCCCGCGGTCATTTCCGTTGTGGCTTTTTTTGTTGTTGTGTTGTCGTATTTGTTGCGGCGTTTGCGTTTGTTATGACCCCTCTCTCGGCTTCCGTAATTTTCCGCTGTTAGGATCCAACAACCACACAATTACGATGTCCGAATCCCAAAACTAAAATATGACAATATCAGAACCAGAAACAAAAGTGACATGGTTCAAAAGACTTGAAAAGATCGACTTTGACAATAGACGCATCCCACAGTGTTTTCATTTCTTTATTTTGTGAGTTTGACTTGACTCGGCTGTTTAATAATGTGGATAAAGTTACAGTTGCCGTACATGTCACAGTTTAATATGTTGTTTACCGTCGGCATGTGCGCGCAGTTAGCGGCATGTCGCGTGTTTACCGTTAGCATGTGTGTCGCGTATCGGTGTTTACGGCGTTGGCGTGTGGGCGTCTGGGAGCTGCTGGAAACTTCTGTGTTTCATTTTTGATCTCCCGACGTCTGTTTCCGGACAAACAACGCTGTGTTTATTGTTATTTGTTTACGTTTGCGGCGTGCGGTGGAAACAGGCGGCGGAAGCTATACTTTATTTCCTATGGAGGCCCTCGAGGGACAAGTGAGGTTTCCAAGGAACAGATTTTCTCTCGTTTTTTTTGCCTTTTACCGCCGTTCCTTTGTCGCCACGTTTACATGAGAGCTTTAATTCAGAATAAAAATAATTCAATTCTGAAAAATAATTAAAGGTTGTATGGAGTTTTTTTTTTGTTTGTTTCAAATTGTCAGTGAAAGTTTAAAATACCATTACAGAGATGCAGAAGCCTTGTTATTATGATGACAAAAAAAAAAAAGAATGAAAATCCATCAACTGTGGACGTGATGGGGCCAGATAAACTTCAGCCAACAGATAAAGAGGCTCCCTCGTTTTCTATTGGCTGTTAGGTCATCAATCAAACTCCCTACGTTTCTAGCGTAACTGAGTCGCCGGTGCGCTTGGATTACGTGGTTTATATTTGCCTCTCACACATTCCATAGACGCGAGACGCTGTTTACTCGACCAACGCAGCGGTTTTTAGCGGATTTTTCAAACTGTCGCTTCCTCGCAGTTCGTACAAAGTTTGTTGCGACGGCGGACGAGAATCCATGACCAGTTCGCCGCGAAAGAAAGTCCGTTTTTGAGGTCGCTGAAAGAAGAAGAGGAGAAGGGGAAAAGGAGCGAAGCCAAACTAAGGTGATTCTTGGAGATTCCTTCCAGCGATGGCGCGACTGAAGCGGACGAAGAGTCTGAAGACTGACGCGTCGGTCGCTAAATTCTGAACGCGCACCGGCTGTAAACAAGTGTGATTTCTAGCGTAAGGAGGAGGCGGGAGGAGACGTTTTCTCTTTCCTTGGAAAATCTTCTATACAACCTTTAATTCCGCTTTAAAAGACCATGTAAAATTATTATTCGGAATTCATTTTAATTCCGAAGTCAGTGGGTGGTTTATTCCGATTTTAAAGCCGAATTCATTTATTCCTGCATCATGTTTCACGTTTATTCTTCTTAAAAATAATTGCGGTGGTTCAGCGCACGCTCGTTGTGTCCTGCCCATCGCCTTCACCTTTCACTATTTTTCAGTTTCGTTGGGAAGAGAAACAGTTTGAACAGAGGTTTGAGTCACACACATCTGATTCACTTTTGCATTTATGGAGTTCGCAAACAAATTTCTCGAGCCGTTTTCCGATGTTAGGATCCAACAACCACAACAATTAACGATGTCCGAATCCCAAAACTAAAATATGACAATATCAGAACCAGAAACAAAAGTGAAATGGTTCAAAAGACTTGAAAAGATCGACTTTGTATTTGAATTGCGCAAAGACCGGAAGTCCAAAATTCTTGATGCGTGTAGACTTGTCGACTTTAATTATTAAATTTAATATTCAATACTAAAACCCCGTGTGTTGTTGTGTTGTTGTGTTTCAGGTGTGGTGAAGTGTAAGAAGGACCGTGACTCTGGCTCTTCTGGCTCTTCTGGCTCCTCTGAGGTCTGCCCCCAGTGCTCCTCTCCACAACCTCTGAACTCCTCCAACCTCCTGGACCTCACCCCCGACCAGCTCGCCTGCGAACGCCCCGTCCTCAGATCCCACCTCAAACTCTGGGACAACCCGCGCTTTTCCGAATCCGAGTCCGAGCCGGACCTCCCCTACACCAGAGACTTCGAAAAGCCGCTCGGAAAACTCACCTTCGTCCTTTCCGACAGCCACTCCAACCACGCCCACGTCGCCTGCGATGTTCGGAAACCCGCGGAGACGTCGCTGATCTCTTGGACGACGAATTCCCAAACTCCCGACGACGTCGCGGTGAACGCTACGCTGGCGACGGCGCTCGAATGCGAAATAGATCGGGAGTCGTTGCAGAATCTGTGGCAGTTGGTTGCGTACTATTACGAAAGTCCGGCGATTTTGGAGAGAGGACATCTGCGAGGGAACGCAACGATTTTAACTTACCAATACACGCAAATTATCAACGAAAACTCACCGTATTTTACAGAATTAAAGGGATATATGTCGGCGGAACCATCGTGGCTCCTACAACCGAGAGTAACTTTGAAGCTAAACAGACCGCAAACGACAACGAAGAAGCTCGTCATGGATTTCACGACGGTAATAAGCAAAAATATCAACAGCTACAGAGGCGAGGAAGACGACGGCGGCATCACGTCGTCTTGGGCCATGATTCGCCAAGGAGGAAGCGGGCGTATCCAAACCGCGGTCGAAGGTTCAAAGGTGAAACTCGAGTGTGACGTCATCGCATCGGACACGCAGATCAAAGTGGAGTGGATGCTACCGGACATGTCGATTTTGGAAAATTCGAACAGTAAAATCGAAATCGAGCAAAACGGCGACCTGGTGATTTTGAACGCGACTGTTTCGGATTCAGGGGTTTACCACTGCATGGTCCGGACCAACGCCGGGGTCGATTTGGCGCCGTTTAGGGTCACGGTAAAAGAAAAATCGCTAACTCCGAAAGCGGTGAACGGGGAGAAGTTTGAACTGGAAAAAGGCGACACGTTGACGTTGCCGTGTAACGTAACTTCGGCCCAACCCAGTCAAACCTTGTGGTACCTCCCGAGAAATCAAATCCTGCTACCGACGCAGCAAACAAAACACGCGCAGGTCACGAACAACGGGACTTTAGTGATAAAAAAGTTAACGCCGGAAGATGCCGGAGAGTACAGCTGTTTGGCGTCGAATTTATACGGCGCGGACATGATCGCGCACGTCGTCGAGGTCAAATCGGACAAGCCGAAAGCTAAAATCGAAACGAAGAAAGTTCAAACGTTGCTGACGAATTTGGACGAAGGAGGAGAGGGATCCGGCGTAGATTTCCAAGAGATTATCCGGCCGTTCGCGACGCAGTTTCCGAAAAAAGTCGGACTGCAGCAAAGGAATCAAAACCTGAAAAGAGTCAGGGTCATGGATTCAAAACGCAAACCGAATAAATCTGTAAAAGAGCTCGATCCGAACAGATGGGCGGAGATACTGGCGAAAGCGAACGCGAAAGTGACGGAAGCGACCAGCACGCAGAAACTAACCACGCAGCAGCTAAAAACAACAACAACGGCGACTACGACTCCCGAAGTTTTGACAAGACGACGCCACGAAGAGAATTTGGAAGGAAAAATTGAAAACATTGCACCAGTTTTGCAAATTCCACCTCCTCAAACTCCCGAAACGTCTGTGACTAAAACGGAAAATCATCTGGAAGTTTTAACAACCTCAGCTTCTCCGGTTACGCAAAATAAATTTTACAATGAAGACAGAAGGAATTCCAATGTTTTCCCGAATCGGAGACGGCCCCCTTTCGGACGCAGGAGACCTGGAAGACCGAGATTCCGGGCAAATAATTTTAACAGGCCGGTAACTACTCCAATTCCTACTACTACAACTACAACAACAACAACTACTACTACTACTACTACTACTACTACTACTACTACTGCGCCAACTACAATAGCTTCTACGACGGACTCAAGCGCCGAGTACGTGATCGAGGAAGAAGACGGCGATTACTACGACGAAGACATCGCCGATGAAGTTGTGACGACGAAACTCGTTTTCACAACCGGAAAACCGGAAGTTACCTCAACGCCGCAGCTGCCGGATATTTTCACAATTCCGACGAAAAGATTCGAAGAAAACGCGGAAAAACCGAACCGGGCGACGCCGACGTACAGCACGAGGGACAGCGTTCGGTTGACGACGCAACTCAAGGCGCCGGCGAAAGCGTTACCGCCGCCGAATTCGCCACAGGAACCAAGAACGTCTTCGAGGACGGCGCCGGAGAAGAAAATCGTGACGCAGCGTGTTGAAAGAGTTACGGAAAAGCCTAGACTAAAACCGGAACTGGGCAATTATCCGATCCAAATGCCGGTTCATCCCTGGTTGTATCGGCAGGACAACGGAAGAGAAAGAGAGACGGGGAAAGTGGAGGAGAATAAAGAGAGATGGACGAGTAAAGAGACAGAAGTGAAACCGCTGAGACCGAACCAGAGTCCGTACGTTCCTCCCACAGTGAACTGGTCTCCACAGCACAGACCTCCTCCTCCTCTTCCTCCTCCTCTTCCTCCTCCTCTTCCTCCTCCTCCTCCTGGTCCGGTTTATCCAACGTGGCCGAAGATCAACTCAAAAACAGGTGAGACACAAAACTGCAAAACACAGCAAGTACCGGGGGTGTGAACCAGGACTAAACCAGGACTGAACCAGTCAGGATGTCCTGGTTTAGACCTGGTTAAGTCCTGGTTCTGTTCTGGTTCAGTCCTGGTTTAGTCCTGGTTTAGACCTGGTTTAGTTCTAGTTTAGACTTGGTTCAGTCCTACTTAGGTCCTAGTTTAGACCTGGTTTAATTGTGGTTTAGTCCAGGTTTAGACCTGGTTTACTCTCGGTTGAGTTCTGGTTCAGTCCTAGCTTAGTCCTGGTTTAGACCTGGTTCAGTCCTGGTTTAGTTCTAGTTAAGTCCTGGTTTGGACCTGGTTTAGACCTGGTTTAGTCCTGGTTTAGTTCTAGTTCAGTCCTGGTTTAGACCTGGTTCAGTCCTGGTTTAGTCCTAGTTAAGTCCTGGTTTAGACCTGGTTTTGTTCTAGTTAAATCCTGGTTTAGACCTGGTTTAGTTCTAGTTAAGTCCTGGTTTAGACCTGGTTTAGTCCTGGTTTTATTTTCTTTAAGTCCTGGTTTAGACCTGGTTTAGTCCTGGTTTAGTTCTAGATAAGTCCTGGTTTAGTTCTAGATAAGTCCTGGTTTAGTCCTGGTTTAGACCTGGTTCAGTCCTGGTTTAGTCCTAGTTAAGTCCTGGTTTAGTCCTGGTTTAGTTCTAGATAAGTCCTGGTTTAGTCCTGGTTTAGTCCTTTATCCTCTCGTGGTTCACGTGTAAATCCAGGGTCCCACTCGGTGCCCACCCGTCGCCCGTGGCCGTTCCAGCACCCGTGGGTCCAGGCTCCCGTCACGAACCGCCCGGAGATCATCGCGGAGACGGCGAGGCCCACGGCGTTCAACCCCCACCTCCCGCCGGTGCAGCGCCCGAACCAGCCCAGCATGGACCAACTCTTCATCACACGACTCCGCAACAGATACAGACAGGTACGAGACACCAGGGGGCAGCAGAGGCACGGGGACGGGGACCGGCTCAGACTCTTCTGTACCGACTGTAAACAGAGCCCAGCCTTCAGCCCGGTTCATGATCCTGCGTCAAATCATCTGCATCATGACGCAGAGAGTTTGCGTCGCCTTGAACCCCTCTGCAGAGCGTCTGCGTCGACCGACATGCGCCTCAGAAATGTTCTAACTAATCATTTAGACTTTAGTGGTCAGAAGGAGCCGAGGGCACAGACGGGCAGGAAGCCTCAAGGCCCGTTCAGACCGAAGCACCAAGGCGTCTGGTTTATGTGTAAAGTCCTGAGTTTTTGTGGTGCTTCTTCAAGAAGTTGAAAATGCTGAACGAGCAGCTTTAACCAATCAGGGACGAGTATCCAGAGATGTAGCGAAGTTATTTTCCAGAAGAAAGAGAAAGACCCGAGAACCAGAGCCACAAACATTAGTGGAGAACAAATATATTAGGGTCGGGCACGTTAACGAGTTAATTTTGCGTTAACTAATTAATTCATTATCACCGACAATTATTTTAACTCCGTTAATGCAGTTTTTATAATTTTTTTATTGTAAACGTGTGTTTCTCACTGGCTTTTATTTTGGAAAAGTCCACCCCGAGCGTTTCTTTAAGTTTGACGTCTTTTCTTTACACTTTTTTCACTTTTTTCTGACCACGTGAGATACAACGTGTTCGAGTCCCGGGCTCGGCCGCGGGCGCCGGTTCACGGGTCTGAGGCGTCCAGTGCCGTTTTCGTCGCTGTGGTCTCGTTTACTTGACGCTATCACAGGGTATTTGCGAAGGTCCAGAAGATTTGGTGATATGATCCCACCCATAACTCAGTGAAATCTGATTGGCTCAGACAACTGTCAATCTCAAACTTTGTTCCAGCCAATGAAGCTCCTGCAGGTGTTTGTTTAGTTTAGTTTAGTTATATTAACCCTTTGTTTCTCAAGAAATATTAGTTTTTAACAATGATCTAGAAATTATTACTAGTGTCGTGTTTATTACTCACTGAATACAAAATATTGAAAAAATATATTAGTAGAACAAAAATTCATTCAGTATTTTTTCTTGAGCCTTTAGAAAACCTTGAAGACTCTGAGGTTCAACTCTGAAAGAAATGTTGTTTGAACAAGAAATGTTTGACTCTTTCATTTACATTTAAAATAAAAGTCATTATACTTGACTTTTTAATTCATTCATTGGTTTTGTGTAGAACATGTGATTAATCACGATTAATCGCACTCAGACTCATGCGATTATTACGATTAATATTTTTTATTTTTGCCCAACCCTAAAATATATACACCACAATCACCAAGCAGATCACCAGGACTGGACCAGGACTGGACCAGGACTGGACCAGGACTGGACCAGGACTGGACCAGGACTGGACCAGGACTGGAACAGTGTCATTAGTGGAGTACACATATATTCTCGTTGCAGTCGTCGAGTCGATTTCCTCCGCTGATGTTTTACGTCATAAAAACACTAAAGTCTCTCTCAGTCTGGTCTGACATTGTTTCGGGAAAGACCGGGACCAGGCTCTTGTTTCTAGGGCAACGGACGCGCGTCAAGTATTTTTTCTTCTGTTTTTTCTTCTGTTGGTCCACGGTGTCAAAGACGCACATCGGGGGCGTCTGAACTCAAATGGAATGGCGTCCAAATCGAGGCGTCCAGGGTGTTTTTTGATGCCGCGATCTGAGCGCCGCATTAGTTGTTGCTCCACGTGCGGCTCTGGCTTCAGGCGTCTGTTACGATCGTCTCTGAGCGACAAAAAGCTTTTTAAATGAAACGTAACATCTCTGTTCTGTCTGTTACTGTTTTCCTCAGGCTCAGTTGGACCGAATGGCTCAGTTGGGGAAGATCGTGACCCCCAGACCTCGCAGCGGCTTCAAAGTCCCGTTTGTCCTGACCCCACGACCCTTCGACCCTCCCGTCTACAAACCCTACACGCCCAAATACCCCCCCAAATACCCCCTCCCACGGCCCCCTACAGCTACACTCTGCCCCCTCCTCACCCCAAGTCCTACCCCGGGTTCTACCCCACGCCCAGGCCCAAGTACCCCACCCCACAGGGGGCGCCGTACGGACACTGGCCCATCGGAGGTGAGAGCGTTTTACATCACAGGTTCAGACACGTTTATGTTCTTTTGTCACTGTGTTATTGTTTGACACATTTAACCGAATTCGAATAAAAACTGGAACCAACTGGACTGAACCAGGACTAAACCAGGACTAAACCAGGACTGAACCAGGACTAACCAGGAAACCAGGACTGAACCAGGACTAACCAGGAACCAGGACCTGACTAAACCAGGACTAAACCAGGACTGAACCAGGTCTAAACCAGGACTAAACCAGGACTGAACCAGGACTGAACCAGGACTGAACCAGGACTGAACCAGGACTAAACCAGGACTGAACCAGGACTAAACCAGGACTAAACCAGGACTGAACCAGGTCTAACCAGGACTAAACCAGGACTAAACCAGGACTGAACCAGGACTGAACCAGGACTGAACCAGGACTGAAACCAGGACTAAACCAGGACTGAACCAGGACTGAACCAGGGTCTAAACCAGGACTGAACCAGGACTGAAAACCAGGACTGAACCAGGACTGAACCAGGAAAAAACCGGACTAAACCAGGACTAAACCAGGACTAAACCAGGACTGAACCAGGACTGAACCAGGAACCAGGACTAAAACCAGGACTAAACCAGGGAACCAGGACTACTGAACCAGGACTGAACCAGGACTAAACCAGGACTGAACCAGGAACCAGGACTAAACCAGGACTAAACCAGGACTAAACCAGGACTGAACCAGGACTGACTAAACCAGGACTAAACCAGGAACCAGGACTGAACCAGGTCTAAACCAGGACTAAACCAGGAGGACTAAACCAGGACTACTGAACCAGGACTAAACCAGGAAACCAGGACTGAACCAGGACTAAACCAGGAAACCAGGACTAAACCAGGACTGAAACCAGGACTAAACCAGGACTGAACCAGGAACCAGGACTGAACCAGGACTGAACCAGGACTAAACCAGGACTAAACCAGGACTACCAGGACTAAACCAGGACTAAACCAGGACTAAACCAGGACTGAACCAGGACTGAACCAGGACTAAACCAGGACTAAACCAGGACTGAACCAGGACTGAACCAGGACTAAACCAGGACTAAACCAGGACTAATCTTGGACTTGAGAGTGAGAGAGAGAACCCCAAGTCTGTGGAGCAGACCCCACGGTTGATCCCGAGTCTCAATCCCAGTCTGGTCCCGGTCTCAGTCCTGGTCTGGTCCTGGTCAAAGTCCTGGTCTCAGTGCCAGTGTGGTCCCCGAACCTGGTTCAAACCTGGTTTACCTGGTTAGTCCTAGTTTAGTCCTGGTTTAGTCCGGCATCGCAGTTTAAGTCACGTAAACGGGAAAACATATCTGTTGTTTTTTTTTTTTTTCATTTTTCATTTAAACACAAAATAGAAAACTGAAAAAAAAACAAATCATTATCTGTTTTTTCATTTTGGTTTTGGAGACAATTCATTTTCTTATTTTTCGTTTTATTTTGAAAAACAAATGAACGAGTGACACACGGATTGTTGCTGTGTTTGTATTTTTTGGTCTAAGTGTGACGAGCCGCGTGATGAGTTTCTCTCACTGACTGTTGATCTTCTCTCCTGACCTTGCGCCCCCTGCAGGTCGCGTGAGCTCGCGTCGCCCCACGGCGGCCCCGCCCTTCCCCTGGGCCGCCGGGTCCGAGTCCGGGTCCAGACCTCGGATCTCGTCGGAGTCCGGGGTGAGTGTCTCCGCTCTGGCCGAGAGCGACGTGCTCCTGCCCTGTCGAGCCTCGGGTCTGCCCCCCCCGACCGTCGCCTGGACCAAAGTCTCCACCGGTAAATCTCCGCTAAAGCTGCACTCTGGGACTTTTCTCCATGGAGATGCTGTTGCTTTGTCTGGAATGTTTCTCAGTACAGCATTAAACTGTTCTATCTTCACGGAGACCAAACCAGACCAAGTTACAGGTCGGATTTTTTTTTTTCATATATATTGAATTTAATTTTTGATTTTTTTTTCTATACTGTGGTCTTACGGCCACACAGAAATGCCACAAAATATACAAGTGTACAAATGCCACATTTAAACCCCCTCCTCCCCTTTCCCAAACCCCAATACACCCACACCCACACCCACCCTTAACAGACGCTGAAAAGAAAAAAGAAAGAAACAAAAAATAAATAAATTAATTAATAATAAAATAATAATAAATAAATAAATAATAAATAATAATAAAAAAATAAATAATAAAATAAAATAATAATAATGATAATAATATTGACCAGAAAATAATAATAATTAATATATACAAATGACATACATTTACATACATACACACACACTCAAACACTCACCCATAACAAATACATTCAAAAATATATAAATAAATAAAAAATAAAATAAATAAATTACATATTTAAATATATGTGTACAGGTGTCCATATTTTCCAGAACATTTCTTGTTTTGGGTTTTTCCAGGGGAGTGGTTGATGATAAATCCAGTGGAGGTAAATGTGAGGTTAAAGAACACATTTTCTTGCCAAAGACGTCATAATCATTAACATAGACTGGGTAACGTTATCAAAAAGTCTGTCAGGACAAAGATTTAACAGATACAATGATGGTGACATGACAAAAGTTTTTCCCGTCATCTGTTGGTTAGATGGGTACATTCCCAGAATAAATGTACTGAAGTGCCTTTATATTTTTGACATTTATAACAAAGATCGGAGCTGTCAGGGAACATTTTCTGAAGACGCACTGGGGTATAATAAAATCTATGAAATCATTTATAATTTTGTTCATGTATTGTTCATGTACAATGACTTGTACAAGAAATTCTCTGTTTTCCGTCCCGTTCAGGACAAGTGTGAGTCCATGTGCACAGGTTGAGGTGAGAGGTCAGTGTCCCTCGTTTATTGCTGGGGTTATGTTCTAAAAAATAACCCACAATAGGTGAAATCTGCAAAGTATCAACTTTATATTTTACAATTATTCTATCTGTTTTAAGTCTGTAAAACCTCAACACAAACTTTATACACTTTTCTCACACAGGACAGTTTCAACACTTTACATTCTTCTTAAAACTTGTTGCTGCTGTCGTCCTTTTGTTATTTTCCTCCTTCTTTATGTAACAAATTGAAGATTAATTTATTCCGTAATGGAGCCGACAGCGCAGAGTCCTGCACGGGGCCATTTTGGAGACCCACAGTACAGCACCGCACCTGCCAGTACAGACCGCACCTGCCCGTTAACCCGAGATTATATCAAACTTTTTGCGCTGCCTACGCCACAGACTGAACCAAGACTAAACCAGGACTGATTCCAGGACTGAAGAGGAGGACTAATCCACGACTGAACTAGGACTAAAACAGAAGTGAAACAGGAAAATCAGAAATCTTTTTTAATTGATGAACTCTTTCTTTTACAAAATATTATAATATTATGAACAACCTGAAACTTTAAGAAAAATTTAATTTCGAAACAAAGTTTTAACATGAACTTGTCTGTAAACAGGAATAAGTTCATTTTTGTTGTAAAATCCTGCACTCGGCTCCACTTTTCTCATGTTGGACATTTTTCTGATGAGGGTGTCACGGTCAACAGTCAAAACGATCGTCCTTTAAGAGCGTTTGGAAAGAGACAAGTCTTCATTTGTGCTGCTCTGGTGGGAGGGGCCACGTACAGAGACGCTGGAGACGCTGCTGTGATAAACACCACAGAAAATTAACAAGATTTTAATAGAAAATATCATTCAAATATTTTAGTAGAAAATCAGCCGAGGGCCAGATTAAAGGTGTTGGAGGGCCGGATCTGGCCCCCGGGCCGTATGTTTAACACCTGTGGATTACAGAGTCGGATGAATAAACGAACGCACCAACAGTTGGAGCTGCTGATATTTTCTTAGATCCTGTTTTTATTCATATGTTTTTTAATGTTTTTTTTTATTTAATTCTGTTCTGCAGCACTTCGGTCCATCTGTGCTGTTTTAAAAGTAACAGTTTTTCAAGTGAACAGCTCCTTTTACCTTTAGTTCAGTAGAGATCGGCAGTTCCACGAGTGAAATGATCCAAATAATTCTCGTGAAGACTTTACTTCGCTGAGTTACACTTGAAAAACTCTGAACTCAACCATGTGATTTATTTATTTTAGATTTATTTATTACAGCTTATGTCACAATCTTGTCTCTTCCTCGTGGAATTTGTATTAAATTATAGTCTGATCTATGTCCCAGTAGTTTCCGTAATGAAGATCTTTCTTATCCATGTCTTTTTAACTTCAGGTAATTTATTGTCCTCAAGGAAATTGTTTTTAAAAGTAAAAAACATTAAAAAGACAAAGCATCGGGACTTTACACACGAGTGGACGAGACACAACAGAAAACACAGAAAACAGGCTTTACTTTCTTATCCTGACAGAAAACGGTTTAGCGGATTAGAAGATTATTTATGGGGGTTAAAGTTTGATGGTTTGAAAACTCCTGATCTTTTTATCGAAGCAGGAAACACGGGAAAGTGAAAATGATTTGTCCAGAGTTTTGGAGCAGAACCGAAACATCTGGTCCAAGACGAGCAGGGACTTCCAGGGACTTGAGGAATCCGCAGCCGAGGCCAGATCCTGCGGGACTCCGGGTCTTTCTGGGACAAACGGCGCTGGGAGGTCCTCGTGTTAGGGCTGATTAAACTTACAGGAAAACAGCGGCTCCAGTGCAGGTCCCTAAGGCTTTCGGCGGACGTCTTTTGGAGTTCATCGGTTTGGTCCTGGTGATGCTCAGCTCTGTTAAGTTTGACGCTTTTAAGTTCTGGTTTAAGCCTGATTTAGAAGTTCCCTCTATTTAAAAAAAAAAACATTTCAACCAAAACGCCTTCGTCAGATCATTTTTCTTGCTTTGAACCACTGTTGAAACATTTAAAAATAGACGGAGCTTTTGGACATCGGCCGTCTGAGCGTGCGATGCATTTTTTCACTTTTGTTTTGCTGTTTCTTGCGTTTGCACCTCTGCAGGAACTTTGGCGCGCGGTTTCTTTTGCATTTGATTAATCGCCTGTCCACTCAACAACGTTTTTTGATCGAAACGGTGAAGTTTGTATTTGTTTTGGCCTTTTGTCCACACGGAGTCGGCGTTTTGGGTGGACGAAAACGGTGTTTTTGCAGAGTGGAGAAATCTGAGAACGCCGGCGTTGCGGCTTTTGGAAAACGATGATGTTGCTTCCCCGTCATCGCCCGGGGTCGTCCGATGCAGCCCTCGAACTTACCTCGGCGGACGACAAGAGCGTTGCCGAAATGTGACAGGTGCAGCCCACGGAGCCGCTCCTGTCGCCCAACAACCGAGACACACTGCGAACTAGGGCTGGGCCATATGGATCAAAAAATATATCTCGATATACGATATATATCTCGATATGTGTACAGGAAAAATAACCCCCAAAAACTGAAAACTGAAAAAACAAATCTGCCAAATTCCACACATAATTCTCATCCAAATCTTATCGCTAAAAATGAAAACTTATGTTTAACTTTTGCAAAACAAAACGGCGATATTTCTGGGATACATCTAAACTAGACTAAATTACCCTAAAATTTAAAAAAGGATCTGACCTGTAACTTGGTCCAGTTTGTTTTCCGTGAAGGTAGAAAAGTTTAAAGCCATACTGTGGAACATTTCAGACAAAGTAAAAACATCTCCATGAAGAAAACCAGAAAAGTTGCACGGTGCACCTGCAGATTAGAAAACATTCTTGAAAACTATAACCACGTTTCTGTGTTTCAGGAGCCACCATCCCCGCCAGCTCCAAACACGGACCGCGCTTTGAGGTTTTCCAGAACGGCTCTTTCCTGATCCGATCCGTGCAGCTCCAGGACCGGGGCCAGTACCTCTGCACGGCTCAGAACCGCCTCGGGTCGGACCGCAGCGTCGTCACGTTGACCGTCCAGACGCAGCCCCCCAAGATCCAGCCCCCGAAGTCCACGGACGTGTCCCTGTACCTGGGACACAGCGCCGCCCTGCCCTGCCCGGCCTCCGGAAGACCCACGGCCCAGATCTCCTGGATTCTCCCGGACCGGACCTTCGTGAGGGACGCGGGAGCCGTGCACACCGCTCTGGCTCCGATGGTGTTATTCCCAAACGGGACTCTTCAGATCCACTCTGCGAACTTCTCCAGTAAAGGGGATTATAAATGCATAGCGAGTAACGCGGCCGGGGCGGACACGGTTACGTATCACGTCCACGTGGCGGCGCTACCTCCCACTATCGCCGAGAAGGCCACGGACACTGTCCTCATCCAACCAGGTAGGATTTCTGTGATGGAGCTGTGGCTGTAGGGTTGTCAAAAGTATCAAGAATCAGAGGTAACACTTTATAATAACTACACCTTACTTAGCCTTAATAAAGCATGAACAAAGACTTAATTAATAATGAACAAAGATTTAATTCATAATGATTCATGCTTAGTAAATGCTTAATAAAATTCACTCTCTCTAAAAAAGACTTAACTAACAGATAACAGCTGCCTGAATTATCATTGTATTATTAGTAAATCATTCTCTCATAGTTTACTAATGATTAATAAATGCTCAAATGGTTAGTTCATGAGTAATTAAGTATGAAATAATTATGAGTAACTATTTACAGCACAGGCAAATGAAGTGCAAGTGCTAATTCAGGTAGTAATTAAGTAGTTACTAAGCATGAATCATTATTAATTAAGCCTTCGTTCATGCTTTATTAAGGCTAAATAAGGTGTAGTTATTATAAAGTGTTACAGAATCAGATACTAATCGATTCTAAAACCAGAATCAAAAATAGATGCTTAATTTGAAGGTTGTATAGAGGATTTTTTAAGGGAAGAGAAATACAGCGACAGTCCTTTTTTCAAATGTTGTGCATGTGTGACACCACCTTCCTCCTTCACAGCCTCAGTAGAAACATCTCCTCCCGCCTCTTTACTCTAGAAATCACGCTTGTTTACAGCCGGTGCGCTTCAGAATAACTGTTGAAGTGACCTGTCTAGAAATAATTTAACGACCGACGTGTCTTCAGTTTTTAGACCGTTCGTTTGCTTCGTTCGCGTAATCGCTGGACGAGATCTCCAAGAATCACCTCGGTTTGTCTTCGCTCCTTTTCTCCTTCTCTTCTTCTTCTTTCAGCGACCTCAAAAACTGACTTTCTTTCGCGGCGAACTGGTCGTGGATTCTCGTCCGCCATCGCGACAAACTTTGTGCGAACTGCGAAGAACCGACAGTTTAAAAAACCCGCTAAGAACCGCCGCATGAACCACATAATCCCATCAGTCAGTTACACTAGAAACGTAAGAAGTTTGATTGACAACCTAACGGCCAATAGAAAATGAGGAAGCCTTGTTTTCTATTGGCTGATGTTTATCTGGCCTCACTACGTCCACAGTTGATCGATTTTCATTCTTTTTTTTTTGTCATCATAATCACAAGGCTGCTGCGTCTCTGTAACGGTATTTTAAACTTTCACTAACAATTTGAAACAAAAAAAAAATCCTCCATACAACCTTTAACAAGTATCGATAGTAGAGAAGTAGCATTAACCAAAATATCGTCAAAAGTCTCAGAATAATATCGAGGACTGTCACAATATATCGAATCACAAGTTCCTTTGCTTAAATGCTTTGTTTTATAGAAGCGACAGCTAAAAACATCGGGAACTACATCTCCCATGATTCATTTCACCGCAAACAACGTGAAGAAATATGTTTTTTTACTTGAATTCTTGGGATTACGACGGAAATAATTCACACCAAAATCTTGTCAAGGTATTTTTAAAAGCAAAAAAGTGTCCTGTCTACAATCGACCTTTTTCATAACGACCAGAAGTCTCCCGCTTTAGGTTTGCAGGACGTCCGGTTAATGTTTTTCTGTGTCAAAATGTGTGTGTAAATGTGTGTGTAAATGTGTGTCGTATTCTCCAGCAGCTTCATAAATCTGCCCCATCACCAAATCTTCAACCAACAAAAAAAAAAAGACGCCTACAAATCAATGACTCAAACAATTCAATAAATAAAAAGAAATAAGAATAAAATCAAGCTAAACCAGTTAAAGGAAGGTAAATATCGATAAAAATTACTCTTAAGAAGGGATTTAAAAGATGATCCTGTTGGTGCGAGGTCGTTCCAAAGACGAGGCGCCCGAACTGAAAAGGCTCCATCAGCTTCGTCCGGAGCCTGGACTTTGGAACAGCCACAGGGACCTGAGGATCTGAGACTCATACGGGGTTAAAAGTTCCGAAATGTGACTCGGCGCGAGACCGAAACGAGCTTTAAAAGTGATCAGGGTCAGTCCGTATGAAATCAGCCGCCCTCCCCTTTGAGTCATCTCAGATTTGCCTGGAAAAATTTTTAAAAAATTTCTAAAATTACCAAATGAAAGAATCAAAAATTTTAGCTCAGTCCCTTGAGTCGTTCCTGAGTTATGACCCGTTGAAATTTTGGGGCCATGTTCATTTTTTCTGAAACCGTCATTTATAAACATGTTTGAGAGACCAGAACTTCATCAAAAACAGAGCGAGGAAGCTGAGATGTTTTTATTACTTTAAACTAATCAAAATATGCCAAACTTTCTCTGGTAAAAATCTGATCAACATCTAACTCTGCCCACAACCGAGGCTCCAAAGAAAGGGCCAAAAAGACCACATTTGTTCTGTGACCATATTTGGGACTCTACACCGTCCACATGAAAGCTCAGAAAAGTGTGAGATTGTTGTCAGAAATGTTAATTCTCTCAAATATTCAGGTTCAACAGTGAGTTTGTAAATATCTGCTTGGAGTAAATAGATCTTGGCCCTCAAAAACTGAAAAAAAAAATTGAGCGGCAACCAAACGTGAGATTTTGGGGGCCCAAATGTGAGATTTTGGGGTCCCACAGCGCCCCCCCTTAATAAAAATACACAATATCTGACAACAAATTCAGAATCTATGACCAAAAATCTACATTAATACAAATTTTCAGCTTCCTATCTCTATTTTTGATGAAGTTCTGGTCTCTCAAACATGTTAAGGCTTCAGAAAAAGTGAACATGGTCCCAAAATTTCAACGGGACATAACTCAGGAACGACTCAAGGGACTGAGCTACGATTTGAGATTCTTTCATTTGTTAATTTTAGAAATTTATAGAAAAATTTTCAGCCAAATCTGAGACGGCTCAAAGGGGAGGGCGGCTGATTTCATACAGACTGACCCATTAGTAAAATCGTCAAATCGATTCTAAAACACTCGGGCGGCGGGTGAACGTGTCGATGTTTGTTCAGACCGGTTGTTCTCTCATCAGAAACCTGCCCGAAGACGTTTGCGAGTCGTCCGTGCGTGTTTGAGTAATTTAGTGATCTCTCCAGGGCCCTATCCAAACCCTCTTTACGGTTCGCAGAAAAACGGTTTAACACGGCGAAAAGACATCGCAACGTAAACCCGCAGAATCACCCTCCGCACACACTTTTACAGAAATAAACAGAGACCCAGAATAACCACGAGTCCGACGCCACCGGGGACCTGAAGTTCCTCTGAGCAGACGGCACTCGGGTCTTCGGAGACTTGGAGAGTGATGAGGAAACGCAGATGTTTGGACTCGCATCCAGACGTGCTCTTCAATGTTCCGAGCAGCTACGGTTTAAACTCTCCTGAGCTCAAATCAGCCACGACCTCGACCTGATTTCAAAAGCAGTGTCCGGACGAACGGCTCCCTCTGAACGACCCGAGGCTGTCAGCGCGCAGCTCAAGTCTCCGGACCTGAGTTTTACCATTTTTAAAGCGCGAAAAACAGAACTAGTTCATTTTAAACAGTTTGCGGTGGTCCAGAGTTATTCCCAGAGACTGTTTATATGAACAGGAAGTGCTCCAGGTGGCTCTTCTGGCTCCTTCTGGCTCTTTCTGCTGCTGTGGCCTCGTCGTTTTGGTCTTAAATGTTTTTCTGAACCCGCGACACAGAATCTGGATTGTTTCATTTTTCTATTTTGTTCCTAAATCAAGATCTGAACTTAAATAACGGACCAATCAGACGCCTTCATTCCTCAAGGTCCCTCCCACAACAGGTTTGATTGACAGCTGGTGCCTTCCCTCCTGTCTGGTGAGGAGGTTGTTCTCAGGTCGTCTCTCTTGTCCCTCAGGTCGTAGCGTGTCTTTGAGGTCATAGCGTGTCCCTCAGGTCATCTCTCTTGTCCCTCAGGTCATAGCGTGTGTCCTCAGGTCATCTCTCTTGTCCCTCAGGTCGTCCCTTGTTTCTCTCAGGTCGTGTGTTGTGTCCCTCAGGTCATAGCATGTCCCTCAGGTCGTGTCTCTCGTCCCTCAGGTCGTAGCATGTTCTCAGGTCGTGTGTTGTGTACCTCAGGTCGTGTGTTGTGTCCCTCAGGTCGTAGCGTGTCCCTCAGGTCATGTGTTTGTGTCCCTCAGGCCGTATCTCTCATCCCTCAGGTCATGTTTCTCGTCCCTCAGGTTTTGTTTCTCATCCCTCAGGTCGTGTGTTTGTGTCCCTCAGGTCGTAGCGTGTCCCTCAGGTCGTGTCTCTCGTCCCTCAGGTCATATGTTTGTGTCCCTCAGGTCGTGTTTCTTGTCCCTCAGGTCGTGTTTCTCGTCCCTCAGGTCGTGTTTCTTGTCCCTCAGGTCGTAGCGTGTGCCTCAGGTCGTGTTTCTTGTCCCTCAGGTCGTAGCGTGTGCCTCAGGACGTGTTTCTCATCCCTCAGGTCGTAGCGTGTCCCTCAGGTCGTAGCATGTCCGTCAGGTCGTGTTTCTCGTCCCTCAGGTCGTAGCGTGTGCCTCAGGTCGTGTCTCTGTCCCTCAGGTCGTAGCGTGTCTCTCAGGTCGTGTTTCTCATCCCTCAGGTCGTAGCGTGTGCCTCAGGTCGTGTTTCTCGTCCCTCGGGTCGTAGCGTGTGCCTCAGGTCGTGTGTTTGTGTCCCTCAGGTCGTAGCGTGTGCCTCAGGTCGTGTTTCTCGTCCCTCAGGTCGTAGCGTGTGCCTCAGGTCGTGTTTCTCGTCCCTCAGGTTGTAGCGTGTGCCTCAGGTCGTGTTTCTCGTCCCTCAGGTCGTAGTGTGTGCCTCAGGTCGTGTGTTTGTGTCCCTCAGGTCGTAGCGTGTGCCTCAGGTCGTGTCTCTCGTCCCTCAGGTCGTAGCGTGTCTCTCAGGTCGTGTTTCTCATCCCTCAGGTCGTAGCGTGTGCCTCAGGTCGTGTTTCTCGTCCCTCGGGTCGTAGCGTGTGCCTCAGGTCGTGTGTTTGTGTCCCTCAGGTCGTAGCGTGTGCTTCAGGTCGTGTTTCTCATCCCTCAGGTCATAGCGTGTGCCTCAGGTCGTGTTTCTTGTCCCTCAGGTTGTAGCGTGTGCCTCAGGTCGTGTTTCTCGTCCCTCAGGTCGTAGTGTGTGCCTCAGGTCGTGTGTTTGTGTCCCTCAGGTCGTAGCGTGTGTCAGTCGTGTTCTCGTCCCTCAGGTCGTAGCGTGTGCCTCAGGTCGCGTTTCTCATCCCTCAGGTCGTAGCGTGTCCCTCAGTTCGTGTCTCTCGTCCCTCAGGTCATATCTTTGTGTCCCTCAGGTCGTGTTTCTTGTCCCTCAGGTCGTGTTTCTCGTCCCTCAGGTCGTGTTTCTCGTCCCTCAGGTCGTGTTTCTTGTCCCTCAGGTCGTTGCGTGTGCCTCAGGTCGTGTGTTTCTTGTCCCTCAGGTCGTAGCGTGTCCCTCAGGTCGTAGCGTGTCCGTCAGGTCGTGTTTCTCGTCCCTCAGGTCGTAGCGTGTGCCTCAGGTCGTGTCTCTCGTCCCTCAGGTCGTAGCGTGTGCCTCAGGTCGTGTTTCTCGTCCCTCAGGTCGTAGCGTGTGCCTCAGGTCGTGTTTCTCGTCCCTCAGGTCGTAGCGTGTGCCTCAGGTCGTGTTTCTCGTCCCTCAGGTCGTAGTGTGTTCGTGCACTGCTCGGTGAGAGGAGAGCCCCCCCCCTCGCTGAAGTGGACCCCCCCGGGCGGCCTGTCAATCAAACCCACTCAGATCGTGGGGCGGAGACTCGTCTTCCCCAACGGGACGCTGTACATCAACAACGTGACGCCCTCTGATGGAGGAAGGTGGGACTGCACCTTTATCAAGACCACTTTAAAACGATTTGACTGGTTTAGACCTGGTTTAGTTCTGGTTTAGTCCTGGTTTAGTTGTGGTTAAGTTCTGGTTTAGTCCTGGTTAAGTTCTGGTTTAGTCCCGATTTAGTCCTTGTTTAGTCCTGGTTTAGACCTTGTTTTAATCCTGGTTTAGTCCTGGTTTAGACCTGGTTTAGTCCTAGTTTAGTCCTGGTTTAGTCCTGGTTTAGACCTTGTTTTGGTCCTGGTTTAGACCTGGTTTAGTTCTGGTTTAGTCCTGGTTTAAACCTGGTTTTCGTCCTGGTTTAGTCCTGGTTTTCATCCTGGTTTTAGACCTGGATTTAGTCCTGGTTTAAACCTGGTTTTAGTCCTGGTTTAGTCCTGGTTTAGTCCTGGTTTAGTCTGGTTTAGTCCTGGTTTAGTCCTGGTTTTGAGTCATTTCATTTTTTCAGGTACGAGTGTTTGGCCTCTAATCCGGTCGGTTTCGCCAAACGGATCGTCCGGCTCGACGTCGCTCCAGATTTCCCGTCGTTCCCGGCTCCGCCCCCCGCCCTCCCCGTCCCGGCCCCGCCCCCTCGTCCCGGCCCCGCCCCCTCGTCCCGGCTGCACTCGGTCAGGGCGATGTACGGCTCGGCGGTTTACCTGCACTGCCCCGAGTCCACCGGGTCCAAGAGGGGAACCGTGTGGCAGCTGCCCTCCAAGACCCTGCTGGACTACAGACTCAGGTCAGGACGTTTCAGGCGGAAGAACGTGGAGTCCAAACGGAAAATCCAGATCCGTCTGACGTTCGACTGACGTTTCTTCTCCTCTCCTCAGCCCCGAGCGTCCGATCCGAGTGTTCAGGAACGGGACCCTGAGGATCCTGCAGCTCACGGAGACCGACGCCGGGAGCTACACCTGCCTGTTCAACCGGCCCAACGGAGAAGAGGTGGAGATGTTTCAGGTAAAAGAACAAACGGAGAAGAGGTGGAGATGTTTCAGGTAAAGAAAAAAGGAGAAGAGGTGGAGATGTTTCAGGTAAAAGACCAAACGGAGAAGAGGTGGAGATGTTTCAGGTTTGGTTCAAACTTCACAATCTAAAGTGTTTTTTTTTATTTTATTTCTTTTCAGGTGGAGGTCCTGATGACTCCTCCGAGGATCGAGCACGTGAGGACGGCACAGACCCGAGTCCCGTACGGAGAGAACTTCCAGGTACAAAAATAAACAGCAGGAAATATTTTTACACCGTCTGAGCTGTATTTTTTATTTTTATTTTTTTTGTTTTGTTTCTTTGCTCGTGTTTGTTTGTAATAAAACTCAGGACCTGCCTCGTTCTCGTCCAGATTCGGATTATTAAGTTTTTCAAAATAAAACCAAAAATAAAAAAAAACAAAAAAACAACGATTTTCTTCATTATTTGTCTCCAAAACCAAAATAATAATAAAAAAAAACAAAACAAAAAACAGATAATGATTCAGTTTTTTCAGTTTTCAATTTTGTGTTTAAATGAAAAATGGAAAAAACAGATAACGGACTGAACCAGGACTAAACCAGGACTGAACCAGGTTTAAACCAGGACTGAACCAGATCTAAACCGGGATTAAACCAGGACTAAACCAGGACTACACTAGAACTAAACCAGGACTGAATCAGGACTAAACCAGGTCTAAACCAGGACTGAACCAGGACTAAACCAGGACTAAACCAGGACTGAAGCAGGACTAAACCAGGACTAAACCAGGACTGAAGCAGGTCTAAACCAGGACTAAACCAGGACTAAACCAGATCTAAACCGGGACTGAACCAGGACTGAACCAAGACTGAACCACGACTGAATCAGGACTAAACCAGGTCTAAACCAGGACTGAACCAGGACTAATCTTGGACTTGAGAGAAAGAGAGGGAGAAGGAGAACCCCAAACCCGTGGAGCAGGGTGTCCACACCTCCGGGCCCGTCCCAAGACTCAGTCCTGGTTCAGTCCTGGTTCAGTCCTGGTTTAGACATTACACATCGGAAAAACCTCCTCTCGGTTCAAATCTCACCAGAACCTCTGTGTTGCGCCCCCTGCAGGTGGACTGCGTCGCCTCCGGCCTGCCCGACCCCGAGGTTTCCTGGAGCCTCCCCGACGGAACTCTGATCAACAACGCCCTCCAGTCGGACGACAGCGGCACCAGGCAGCGCCGCTACGTCATCTTCACCAACGGGACGCTGCTCCTCCACCACATCGACAAGAAGGACGAGGGCGACTACACCTGCACCGCCAAAAACAAACTCGGGACGGACGAGAGGAAAGTCAGCGTCAAGGTCGGACCCAACGCGCCGCAAATCAAGTCCAAGTCGCGGTCGTTCGTCACGGTCCGACTGGGAGACTCGGCGAAACTGGGCTGCGACGCCGTGGGAGAACCCGCGCCGAGGATCACGTGGATTTCGCCGAGGAGCTCCGCGATTCCAGCTTCATCCGACAAATACGAGGTTCTGGGCGACGGGACGCTGGTGATCAAGAAGGTTGGGGTTTCCGACGAAGGGAAATACGTCTGCGTGGCCAGGAATTCCGCCGGGGATGACGTGAAAAATGTGAAAGTCGAAATCGAGCAGCAGGAACCGAGCATAAACGGTCAAAAGGGGAAAAGTTACGGTAAAGTCATGGCCGTGAATTACCAAACGGCGCTTCTAGACTGTAAAGTTGAAGCGAAACCCGAGCCGAGGGTTTGGTGGGTGACTCCTTACGCGCAGTCGTTCGCGGTTGGGTACCTGGGAGGGCGTTTTCAAGTTCACAGAAATGGAAGTTTGGAATTGCGCGGGGTACGGAAAAACGACGAAGGACGCTATTCGTGTTTCGCCAAAAATCTGCTCGGGGAATCGACGCTGACGGTGGAAGTGGAGGTCGCGTCGATCGCCGAGAAACCGAGCTTCGCGTTCCCGAACATCGAGATCATCCCGATCAAGCAGGACGGCGGCGGGGAGGCGGTGCTGGAGTGTCCGGCCCGAGGGAAGCCCAGCCCGGAGTTCGTGTGGCTGCTTCCGAACGGGACGGCGCTGCCCCCTGGTGTCCGGCTGCAGAGGTTCCACCATCACTCGAGTGACGGGAGTCTGAGGATCTCGCAGCCGGCGCAGAGCGACAAAGGAGTGTACCGGTGTTTGGCCAAAAACGTGGCGGGGCAAGCGGAGAAACGGTACGCTCTGGAGGCCGGACGCAAACCGCTCATCAGAGGAGCAGCAGGTGAGAGTTTAACCAGGTTTAAAGGAGATTTGACATGTTTACGATGTTGTCATTTTGTAGTTTGGTTAGTGTCGCTCCTCCATGGCAACACTGCACACGGTTCTTCAGTACTGGCGCAATTATTAGCCTTAAAAAACGCCGTGAAAACTACAGGACAAATAAAAAATATAATTAGACACTCCATCTTTGTTTGGTAACACAGAAGTACCAATGAAATGGCACTTCTGGTCAAATGGTCTTGGGTCCTCTGCCGTTAGAGTGGAGAAATAACCGGGATCAATACCCTTTACGTGCTTTCTCACTCCGTCCGTGTAACGTCGGTTGACCGTGAGCGGCTTGGGGTTCAGTGAGCAAGGTAAAAAACAAATCCAGACACAGACCGGTACTTGTGGTCCACAGTTTACTTTTGTTTTTTCAATGATTACAAAAGTGCAAGTGCAAAAAGTGCAGGGTGCAAAACGGAGGCAGGCAGCAGTTTCCTCTCCAGCAGCAGAACACAGACTGATCTTTGAAGGCGCCTTTTATGCCGGTCCTACTGATTGGATAAAACCACTATGCTAAAACAGGGATGGTTAAAATTATCATTAGCGTAAAACTAAAACCTAAACCTCCATAAAACAACCCAAAACCCAGATAACTATTAAAACCACCAACTATATACATAAAACCCTAAAACCATTACACCAATTAAATGTTAAAACCCATAAACCAATAAAACACCAAACCTAAAACCCCTGTACAAAATGTTACACGTGGTCCAGCCCGGAACCATAAAAGAGGGAGCTCGTTTCCGGGGGACTCTTTTCCCACCTGGACAGAAGATAAAAAGGGGAGGTAAGTAAAAGCAGATCCACCGTTCATTAAAACACAATAAAATACACTAAACACATCAACACTTAAAACATTCTAAAACAGATATTGCACCATATTTATTGCACAAAGTCAATTTAAAATGTAATTTGTTATTGTCTCCCTTTTCCTCCAGGGACAAGCAACTTCCAATTAAAGCGCTGTGCCTCAGGAATAAAAAATGGTTAAAGGAAAGACAATAAATATTTTTTAAAACCAATTGTGTGCAATTTATTTTGTGATGTGCAAATATGTTAAAAGTGCTGTGTGCAAGGAAAGTGCAGTGTTTTAAAGTGAAGGGTGAAGGTGCTAAGTGTGGTTCTGGGGTAACAAACCAGCCTGTTTGTTACAGTCCGTCATGTTGAATTAGTGTTTCTTGCCGCCGACCAAAATAATTCCCAGCATGCAACGCGCGCTTTTGTCAACAATGAAACTCGCCTACACGGAATCTTTTTTTTCTTTTTGTATACTGATCTCTCTCTGTTCTTCAGGCGGGTTGAAGATCACGTACGGCCAGTCCCTGTTCCTGCCGTGCTCCTCCGACGGCTGGCCCCTCCCCTCCGTGTCCTGGACTTTACCCAACGGCGTGATCCTGGACACGCCCCAGACCATCAGCCGAGTGACCATCTTCACCAACGGGACGCTCCTGGTCCGACACGTGGCCACGTTCGACAAAGGGACCTACACGTGCCGGGCGTCGAACCCGTACGGCACCGCCACCGTCTCCTTCCCCGTCACCGTGACCGTGCACCCGCCCCGGATCGCCAGCGCCCTGAACGCCATCACGCGCGTCGCCAGGGGGACCCCGGTGAGCCTGAGCTGCGTCGCCTCCGGCATCCCCACACCGGAGATTTCCTGGACGTTGCCGGGCAGAACCACCATTTTCCCGCACAACCGGTACACGGTGCAGGGCGGCGTGCACATGACGGACGAGGGCAGTCTGGTCATTCAAAACCCAGTCCTCACGAACTCCGGGATCTACAAATGCAACGCCAAGAACGCGCTCGGGACGGACTTCAGGTCCACGTATCTGCAGGTGGTTTAAAGACCGTGATTTTTGACTTTACGCGCCGAAAAAACCACTAAAATACGATGGAACAGCGGCACAGGAAATACAGGAAATGTTTGGCCGGCAGAGGGTTGCTGGTTGAACCTTGCTGATAAAACATACTGAGATTGTGTCTCTGGGCAAGACACTTCGATGCTGTGGCTGAAGCGGCATTGTTTATGGTCTGATTTGCCACGTTCACATGAGAGATTTAATTCCGAATTCTGCTTTAAAAAGTCCATATAAACACTTGATTCTTAATTCTTAATGAAAACGATTATCCGGAATTAAAAAGTGTGTTTTATTCCGATTTTAAAGCTGAATGAATTTACTCTTGGATCATGTTTCTCGTTTATTCTTGTTCAAAATAATGTGGGTGCTTTGGCGCGTGCTCGTAAAACCAAAAATAAGAAATTGAAAAAAAACAACAGTTTCCTTCTTTATTTGTCTCCAAAACCAAAATGAAAAAATGTATAATGATTCGTTTTTTCAGTTTTCGATTTTTTGTTTAAATGAAGAATGGAAAAAATGGATAACGGCCGTTTACGTGACTTCCGCGTGACTGCGATGCTGGACTTTTGCGCTGCATACGGACTGAACCGGGACTGATCCAGGTCCGGGACCAGAGCGGGACCGAACTTTGACTCCGAGCCTCTGCAGGGTTCGAGCCTCAGCTTCGAGCTCCTGCCGTGGGCTCTGAGCCTCCGGTCTGGTCTCGGCCTCAGTCTCGGTCTGGTCCCGGTCTGGTCTCGGCCTCAGTCTCGGTCTGGTCCCGGTCTGGTCTCGGCCTCAGTCTCGGTCTGGTCCCGGACCTGGATCAGTCCTGGTTCAGTCCGTATGCAGCGCAAAAATCCAGCATCGCAGTCACGGAAGTCACGTAAACGACCGTTATCCGTTTTTTCCATTCTTCATTTAAACACAAAATCGAAAACTGAAAAATCAAATCATTATCTGTTTTTTCATTTTGGTTTTGGAGACAAAAAATGAAGAAAACTGTTGTTTTTTTGTTTTCTTCTTTTTGGTTTTGTATTGAAAAACGAATGAACGAACGACACAGGATTCTCCACCAGTCGTGTCTTGGGACTTTCCTCCACGTCTCTTTGGATTTGTGAGAGGGATGCGGGAGTGGGCTGAGGTAGAACAGCCTCACACTCACTTTGTCTTCTTCCTCCTTCTCCGACACTCCTCCCTTCTGCTCCTCGGCCGACGGACGTAAAGCCTGACGAGACAATTCTCCAGCCGCTGCTTCACAATTATCATCGGAATCACTGCGGGAAAAGTTTGGATGGTGTTTGTGTCCGTGGAGCAACGACAAACCGAGACGACAGAAAAGCCGGGAGCAGCTCAAGTGTGTGTTTTTCTTCCCAAAGACGTAAATCCGTTGGCGTCTGTGTCCAATCAGAACCTTCCCCGACACGTTAGGTTACGTTCACACAGAAATGAATCAGCGTATCGGAAACAACGCGTCGTTTCCGTGTCCAAAACCCTTCCCTCTCCACACAGCTTCGCGCACATTTGTTTACATTTTACAGAAACGAAACTTTTTCACGACCCTAAAGTGAATTTTCCGTGACCTACATGTGCAGAATGGATCATAGTTTTAGTGTTAAACATGAAACATTAACTCTTTCCACTCACTTTATGGTTTGGGATTATCGTTTTTTAACATTCTAAATCCTGTCAGTGCGTTTATCGTCGTCTCTTTTAAACAAAAGGCCCAGACGTTCACAAATAATCAGAATAGTTTTAATGAGAACTTCACAGAACGCTGGAGCTGCGCGAAAGAGATACAAAAATTCCATGACTTTTCCAGGATTTCCATGACCTTGGGAGCCCTGTATTAATTCAGAACTATTAATTCGGAATTAAAAAAACATCATGTAAACGTGGCGACTGTTGAAGAAAAGGGCATTCAGAATAAACATTAAAAAAATAAAATAAAATCAAGATAAATAGTTGTTTTCTAAATGCTGTGAGGAGTTTATTCTTCTCCACGACTCTTGTTTTGCGACTTAAAGATGCACTATGTAACTTTTCTGGTTTTCTGGAGGATCTGCCGCCTGCTTGTCTCCGTGGAGATGTTTCACTTTGCCTGGAATGTTCCGCAACACGGCATTACACTTGTACTTGTTGCATTTAATCAGTTAATTACGTATTTTTGTAGACTTAAAGCACGTGCATTTTATTTTATTTTATTTTATTTGTAATTTTTATTTTTATTTCCTTAAGGTGACCCAGTGAAAATCATAATTACGCAAAAAAAAAAAAATACTAATAATAAAATAAAATACTAATAATAATTTTATCCACACTTTTTTTTTCTCAGAGTATTTTATTTTACCGATAATATTTTTTTAAACTCTTTTTCTTCTTTTCAGCTCATGTTTTCTGACTGAGAGTGGGCTCGCCTCTCCACAGATCTGGACAGTGTCTTGTGATCTTAGTTAAACACTGTGGAACATTCCAGGACTAAAGCGATTACTGTACATCTCCATGGAGACGAGCACAGGAAAAACAAACTAAAACAGGACTAAACCAGGACTAAACCAGAAATAAAACTAGGACTAAACCAGGACTAAACCAGGACGGAACCAGGTCTAAATCAGGACTAAACCAGGACTACAACAGGACTAAACCAGGACGGAACCAGGTCTAAATCAGGACTAAACTAGGACTGAACCAGGACGGAACCAGGTCTAAACCAGGACTAAACCAGAACTAAAGCAGAACTAAACCAGGACTAAACTAGGTTTAAACCAGGACTAAATCAGGACTGAACCAGGACTAAACCAGGACTAAACCAGGTCTAAACCAGGACTAAAACAGAACTAAAGCAGAACTAAACCAGGACTAAACTAGGTTTAAACCAGGACTAAACCAGGACTGAACCAGGACTAAACCAGGTCTAAACCAGGACTAAACTAGAACTAAACCAGGACTAAACCAGAAATAAAACTAGGACTAAACCAGGACTAAACCAGGACTGAACTAGGTCTAAACCAGGACTAAACCAGGACAAAACCACATGTAAACTAGAACTAAACCAGGTCTAAACCAGGACTAAAACAGTACTAAACCAGAAATAAACCAGGACTAAACTAGGTTTAAACCAGGACTAAACCAGGACTAAAACAATTACTGTACATCTCCATGAAGACGAGCAGAGGAAAAGTTACAGGGAGCGGCTTTAAACGTGTCTGTTGTGTATATTTGTGAAGTACAAAATGCTGTAACAGGTTTATCCTTCGCTGAACTATAATACTCCCTACAAATGCAGTATAAATAAAGCTGAGTATGTATATAATTTGTGTATAAATAATAAAGTGTGTTTTCGTGTATCCGTGTGTTGTTTATCTTCGCGCTCGCAGTAAGAACGGTGTTTTTGAGCTCCTGCAGTCACGTGACGCCGACGAAGCAAAACCCCGATCCCTCGCTCAGCCTCGGTTACGAATTTTAAAAAGTCAACGCCAAAGCTCCATCAAAGCGGGATCCCGTTTGTTAAAGGTTGTATGGAGGATTTTTTTTTCAGTTTCAAATTGTAAATGAAAGTTTAAAATACCGTTACAGAGACGCAGCAGCTTTGTAATGAAGAATTAAGAATGAAAATCTATCAACTGTGGACGTGTTGAGGCCAGATAAACATCAGCCAATAGAAAACGAGGCTGCCTCATTTTCTATTGGCTGTCAATCAAACTCCCTATGTTTCTAGTGTAACTGACTCGTCGGCGCGTTGGGATTACGTGGTTTATGCGGTGGTTCTTTGAGGCTTTTTCAAACCGTCGCTTCCTCGCAGTTCGCACAAGGTTTGTCGCGATGGCGGATGAGAATCCACGACCAGTTCGCCGCGAAAGAAAGTCCATTTTTGAGGTCGCTGAAAGAAGAAGAAGAGAAGGGGGAAAAGGAGTGAAGACAAACTGAGGTGATTCTTGGAGATTCCTTCCAGTTTAGGAAGTTGAACCTGCCCTGTGACGCACGCTGGTACACGAGGGCACACGCTGTCGCAGACGAGCCGTGCATAGGGAGCGTGTGTGTTTGTGATGCGCCGTAGAGTCTCCGCGGGTTTCAAATGAGCGCACAGGCTGCACTGAGACGCCCCACACGCTCCTGCACCCGCTACAAGTTTATTACCAACAGCAGCGGCCGGAATGAAATATGATCACACTTGTTGAGTGTCAGACCTCGAGTGAGAGACAAGACCGAGTCCAAACGCGATCGAGTCCGAGACGAGACACGGAGATCTACCCACACGACCTTGGCGATCGACTGGTAGATCGCGATCGACATATTGAGCACCCCTGTATTAAAGGATCTACTCTAGAATGTGCTAAACTTTACAATGTTCGGTCGATGGCGGAAGTGGATCAGGGCAAGACCGTGACATGACCTACAGGTTCTCTATAAACAGCTGGTTACGGATAACAGTACGATCTGGTACGAGGCTCCCATCGCCCACGCTCTGAAAATAAAACTAATCAATCATTACAAAACGTTATTTTCTGCGAATATTTTCAAAACAATAAAAGGCGACACGGTGATCTAAGTGTGCGTTAACAGTTAAAGGCGCATTGTGTAACTTTTCTGGCGGAGCGTTTCACGGTACAGCTTTAAACCTTTCTATCTTCACGGAGAACCAAAGCGGACCATGTTACAGGTCAGATCTGTGGAGAGGCGATGCTGCTCACACTGGGAACGTCTGTTTTTTCTAGGATTTTTGAGCGATAAAACCGGCTGTAATTGAATAAATATAAACTAAAGCTGTTTAAAGTCGCGCTGCGGGACATTTTCGGTCCACCTCGAGGCGCGTGAGTGTGTCTGGTGTTGAAATCGGAGTAAACGCGACGCTGTAAATGCAGTATTTGTGACACAGACAGTTTGATGCGGCGTGAATCCTCCTCCTCTGAATGTAAATGTCCCGCACACACTGGGCTCTTTGACGCCGCACTGAGACGGCTCTGTGTCGCCCTCAACTCACTGTGTGTGTGTGTGTGTGTGTGTGTGTACATGTATTTATCTGAACAAAGACATGTGTAACAGCTCTGAACACACACTCTCTGAACAGTGTCGAGGACGGAGGAGAAATTAAATGTAAACAAGTGCAGTCGTGTTACTTAAAGGTTGTATAGAGGATTTTTTTTAAGGGAAGAGAAATACAGCGACAGTCCTTGTGCGCGTTCAGAATTACTGTTGAAGTTTCCTGTCTAGAAGTAATTCAGCGACCGACGCGTCAGTTTTTAGACCCTTCGTCTGCTTCGGTCGCGCCATCGCTGGACGAGATCTCCAAGAATCACCTCAGTTTGACTTTGCTCCTTTTCCTCTTCTCTTCTTCTTCTTTCAGCGACCTCAAAAATGGCCTTTCTTTTGCGGCGAACCGGTCGTGGATTCTCGTCCGCCGTCGCGACAAACTTTGTGCGAAATGCGAGGAAGCGACAGTTCGAAAAAGCCTCTAAGAACCGCCGCGTAAACCACGTAATCCCCGCGCGCCGACGAGTCAGTTATACCAGGGAGTTTGATTGACAACCTAACAGCCAATAGAAAATGAGGGAGCCTCGTTTTCTATTGGCTGACGTTTATCTGGCCTCACTACGTCCACAGTTGATAGATTTTTGTTCTTTTTTTTTTTTTGGGTCATCATAATTACAAAGCTGCTGCGTCTCTGTAATGGTATTTTAATCTTTCACTGACAGTTTGAAACAAAAAAAAATCCTCCATACAACCTTTAATGCCAGAGCGAGTCATTTTTTAAAGGGATAGTTCAGGTTTTTTGACATGAATCTGTGTGTCGTCCCCGTCAGCAGTGTCGTCATCCACTCTGACTTTACCTCCGAAAGCGTCCGGTGAGCCGAGATCCTGGCCGGTTTTGGTGCTGAGGAAAGTAGTTCGGCGAGTTGTGCTGGGGACTAATAAAGTCTAAAAAGTCTAGTCTAATAAAGCGTTTTTCTTCTCAAAACAACATGTGTTAAAATAGGGTGACCATGTTTCCATTTGTGAAAACCCGGACACCTTACCAGAGTGGGGGGTGGGGCCTCGACACTGAGCTACAGTCGTCCCGCGATATATCACTGTTCACCTTTCGCAGTCTCGCTGATTTTATTTATTTATTTTTTTTAACCCATGGGTGGGTCAGGACTAAACCAGGTCTAAACCAGAACTAATCTTGGACTTAAGAGAGAGAACGCCGAGCAGTTTGTCTGCAAAGCGCGATCAGGCAATTGCCACGTTTACCTCCGTGAGGTGTGGAGCTCTCCATCGGTCCCTTCTCCTGCGTCACCTCCGTCCTGGTTCAGTCCTGGTTCAGTCCTGGTTCAGTCCATGACGTAGGCAGCGCAAAAGCTTGATATAATCTCGGGTTAACGGGCGGGTGCGGTCCTGTACTGCAGGTCTCCAAAAATGGCCCCGTGCAGGACTCTGCGCTGTCGGGCTCTATTACGGAATAAATGAATCTTGGGTTCGTTACATAAAGAAGGAGGAAAATAACAAAAGGACGACAACAACAATAAGTTTTAAGAAGGAAGTAAAAAGTGTTGTAAGTGTCCTGTGTGAGAAAAGTGTATAAAGTTTGTGGTGAGGTTTTACAGACTTAAAACAGATAGAATAATTGTAAAATATAAAGTTGATACTTCGTGGATTTCACCTATCGTGGGTTATTTTTAGAACATAACCCCCACGATAAACGAGGGACACTGTCCTCTCACCTCACAACCTGTGCACATGGACTCACACTTGTCCAGACCGGGATCAAAAACTGAGAATTTCTTGAACAAGTCACTGTTAAATGCGCATTTACGCTTCGGTGTGTTGCAGACTGACCGACTGTTTGTGCCTCGCTCCTTCTGAGTCACAGACGCTACGAAAGCCGATCAATTTAATGCCCCAATGAACTGTACTGAAAACCCGGACATTTCAAAGCGCACAGGCTCCTGCCACAATGCGCAGATTAGAAGGACAAGACAAAACGCGAAGCAAAAACTGATCTAAATTTATGTTAGTGTTGGCACAGAGGAGCCAACAGCACAGAGCAGATCTACCACGACATGTGGCTAAAGTTTGCCTAATAAACGTCCACAAATACATCTGGGTTTGGTTTGGTAAATGTGCAGAGGCTAAATCCCACTGTAAAACTTGTATGAACCACGTAACTCCAGTTAGGAACTTGAAAAAACAGGTTTAAAAATCCTAATCACTGTCTTCACTTTTTTTCCGTTTTCTGTAAAGTGCTATTGAAAGTTCTCTTAAAGGTTGTATAGAGGATTTTCCAAAGAACGAGAAATCCAGCGACTGTTTGTCCTTTTTCAAATGTTGCGCATGTGTGAAACCACCCCCCCCCTACAGCTCCTACGTAGAAACACCTCCTCCTCCTCCTCCTTACGCCACAACAGGTTTGTTTACAGCCGCTGCACATGACTTTAAACAACTAACTACAGTGTTGGTTAAGCAAGACGGAGAAGTGAGGAGCGGGGGGAGGGGGGCGCGGACATTTCGTGCACGGAGAAGAAGTGAGGAGCAGCGGGAAGAGCGGAGCAGGGAGAGAGGAGAGGAGCAGGAAAGGGGTGCAGAGAATGAACTAGCTACAACACGCAGCAGCAAGTGGACTCTTTCTTTGCCTTGAAAATTACGTTTTCAGACATAGGATATCGCTTTCGTGTCCTGAAAAACGTTTGTCTAACTCTTGGAAATAAAGTACGTTTTCATAATAAGCAGAAGTTTCCTGTCCAGGAGTAATTTGTGGACCACGCGTCAGTTTTAGACCCTTCGTCTGCTTCGGTCGCGCCATCGCTGGAAATGAATCTCCAAGAATCACCTTTAGTTTGGCTTCGCTGCTTTTCCTCTTGTCTTCTTCTTTCAGCGACCTCAAAAACGGACTTTCTTTTGCGGCGAACCGGTCCTGGATTCTCGTCCGCCATTGCAACAAACTTTGTGCGAACTGCGAGGAAGATATAGGTAAAAAAAGCCGCTAAGAACTGTTGCGTTGGTGGAGTAAACAGCGTCTGTGCGTCTTGCGTCTGTGGACTGCGTGACAGTCGTACGTAACCACGTACCGGCGGCGCAGGCAAGTCAGTTACACTAGAAACGTAGGGAGTTTGATTGACAGCCTGTAACAGCTCAACAGAATAACGAGGGCAGTGTCGTTATCTATTGGCAAATGTTTAGCCCTCAACACGTCCACAGTTGATGAATTTTTATTCTCTTTTTTTTGGTCATCATAATTACAAGGCTGCTGCATCTCTATTTTAATCTATCACTGACAATTTGAAACAAAAAAAATCCTTCATACAACCTTTAAGTCCAGTGCAGTTTACTTGACTTTGTAGTCGGTCGATCATTTTTGACTTGGACATTTTATAAGTAGCTCACATGCTGAAAAAGTGTGGGCGCCCCTGATTCAAGTAATTACGAACCTGTAAAAAGTTGAATCGTGTTGTGCAGTATTATCTCATGACGTTCTGCAAGATACCTCAAAATGTGTCGTACATGTAAGAATTCATAACACATTTACAAATAAATATATGTTTAACATTTTTGTATTAGGTGGTAGATCTTTCAGACATGATCATTTTAAAAGTAGCTCACGTACTGAAAAAGTCTGAGCAGCCCTGAGGTAGACTCAAAATAGAAGCTAATCTCTCAATTAAAATATCTGGCTGCGTCTTGTTAAAAGCTGAAGAGACGTCCGCAAAAAGTGTCCGTGCATGTGAGTTGGGCTTTTCGAGGTGTTTATAAATAGTGTCCAAAAGAAATGAGCTCGTAGTTCTAATCTCAAAACACACGTGAGGACACACGTGAGGACACACGTGAGGACACACGTGTGGACACATGAGGGAACACACGTGGGACACACGTGAGGACACACGTGAGACACACGTGAGGACACACGTGAGGACACACGTGAGGACACACGTGAGGAACACGTGAGGACACACGTGAGGACACACGTGAGGACACACGTGAGGACACACGTGAGGACACGTGAGGACACACGTGAGGACACACGTGAGGACACACGTGGGGACACACGTGAGGACACACGTGAGGACACACGTGGGGACACACGTGAGGAACACACGTGAGGACACACACACATGAGGACACACGTGAGGACACACACGTGGGGACACACGTGGGGACACACGTGGGGACACACGTGAGGACACACGTGAGGACACACGTGAGGACACACGTGGGGACACACGTGGGGACACACACGTGAGGACACACGCGAGGACACACGTGAGGACACACGCGGGGACACACGTGAGGACACACGCGAGGACACACGTGGGACACACGCGGGGACACACGTGGGGACACACGCGGGGACACACGTGAGGACACACGCGGGGACACACGTGAGGACACACGTGAGGACACACGCGAGGACACACGAGACACACGCGAGGACACACGTGAGGACACAGGACACAGGACACACGGAGGACACACGTGAGGACACACGACACACGTGAGGACACACGTGAGGACACACGTGAGGACACACGTGGGACACACGTGAGGACACACGCGGGGACACACGTGAGGACACAGGACACACGTGAGGACACACGTGAGGACACACGCGTGAGGACACACGTGAGGACACACGTGAGGACACACGTGAGGACACACGTGAGGACACACGTGAGGACACACGTGAGGACACACGTGAGGACACACGTGAGGACACACGTGAGGACACACGTGGGGACACGGAGGACACACGTGAGGACACACGTGGGACACACGTGAGGACACACGTGAGGACACACGTGAGGACACACGTGAGGACACACGTGAGGACACACGCGACGGACCGAATGTGGAAATGGACATAACTAAGCCACTTAGTCTACGTTCAGACGGCAGGGCTTAACGCTCAATTCAGATTTTTTTGTGAAATCCGATGTTTTTGCGAGGAAATTATTTGCGACATTTAATTGGAAAACCAGGTCTAAACCAGGACTAAACCAGGATTAAACCAGGACTAAACCAGGATTAAACCAGGACTAAACCAGGATTAAACCAGGATTTAAACCAGGACTAAACCAGGATTAAACCAGGACTAAACCAGGATTAAACCAGGATTTAACAGGACTAAACCATGCCGTGTCTCCTCTTCTTCTATCAATAATATTTTTAATTTGGTTCAGTAAAGTCTGGACTTTTTATTCTCTTTTATCAGACAAAACATCTTAAGTGAAGATTTCCTCGTCTTTGTTTCTCTACAGCAAATCAAGTAATCCAAAGTAATCAGATTACATTACTCACATGGATTACGTTACAAACTACATTTTGAGGTGTGTAATCTGTAATCACCTTCACAACACTGCTCCTGCTCTGTCAGACATTCCACCTCAGGAAAAAAAAAAAAAAAAAGCCTAAAATCTGAAATAACAAAACAAATTTCTGAGCGCCGTACAGTTGGACTTCATTTGGAATCTTCTGAACATTGGGCCCAGACTGATTGAAGATAAAGAGACAGTTTAACAGAGCAGGACCACATGTGTCAAGGCCAAGGCCCGCGGGCCACATCCGCCCTCCAAGACATTTTCTGTGGCCCACAAGGAGTTAAAAGGTATAATTTATTATTATGTTGTGACTCTGTGCCGCTACTACATCTCCCACGATGCACCGCAGCCGTTTCCCGTGAAGCGACTGCATCTCGCTACTAGAGAGGCCAAGAAAACATCACCAAATCTCCCCAAAAATATCCAAGAAAAGAAAAATTGATGCAGAAGGGACGGCTATTTCATGAACGTTACTGAAGGAGGAATGTGAATGTTTTAACTTAAACCTTTAAATCAAATCCAATCCACTTTATTTCTACAGCACATTTCATAAACAAAACAGTTTCCCAAGTGCTGCACAAAACAGATAAAACGGTAACACTTTATAATAACTACACCTTATTTAGCCTTAATAAAGCATGAACAAAGACTTAATTAATAATGAACAAAGACTTAATTAATAATGATTCACGCTTAGTAAATGATTAATAAAGGATAATTAGTCTTCACTTTAGAAAAGCTCTCAAAAAGACTTAACAGATAAACTACCTGAATTATCATTGCATTACATTATTAATAAATCATTCTCTCATAGCTTATTAATCATTAATAAACGCTCAAATTTGTATTTAAATATACATTTACAAATGCACACACATGGTTAGTTCATGAGTAATTAAGTATGAAATAATTATGAGTAACTATTTACAGCTCAGGTGAATGAAGTACAAGTTAAGTGCTAATTAAAGTAGTAATTAAGTAGTTACTAAGCGTGAATCATTATTAATTAAGTCTTTGTTCATTATTAATTAAGCCTTTGTTCATGCTTTATTAAGGCTAAATAAGGTGTAGTTATTATAAAGTGTTACCGATAAAACATATCCAATAGAAATATAAAGTAAAGCTCTTATTAACTCTACTAATCCTCATTAAGACAATAAAACTAGTCCAATCAAATAAGAGCAAGAAGACCAGTAAATATTAAAAAGGTTAAAAAAAACAACAACAAAAAAAACATACAAATAAACAAAATAAATAAATATGAAATGAAAAATCTAACACAGACTTGTACAGTTTTGTAACATACTGATGTTACAGTCACAGTTTGAACTTTACAACAACAACATGACGACAAACATGATCCAAACGTGGCCCTGGGTGAAAAAGAGTTTGACGCCGCTGACCCACACAGTCTCTTTCCCTCCTCTCCTTCATTCTGTCCCTCAGCTCCTCCCTTCTCCAAGAAACGTCCTTTGTTTTCCGGCCTCTGTAAGATGTAAAGATGTAAAATTGTTGCTTTTGAATTTTGTACATTCAAATATTTGCTTTCTAGTTTTCTTACGCACATTATTATTATCATATGTATTTGTTACTGGTCATGGATAAATCATTTGTAACTGTTCATGTTTCACCAGAGTTTCCATTTTTTTTTTTAATATATTGGTTTGGACCTGGTTTAGACCTGGTTTAGTCCTGGTTTAGTCCTGGTTTAGTCCTGGTTTAGACCTGGTTTAGACCTGGTTTAGACCTGGTTTAGTTTAGACCTGGTTTAGTCCTGGTTTAGACCTGGTTTAGTCCTGGTTTAGACCTGGTTTAGACCTGGTTTAGACCTGAGTTTTCCTGGTTTAGACCTGGTTTAGACCTGGTTTAGACCTGGTTTTCCTGGTTTAGACCTGGTTTAGACCTGGTTTAGACCTGGTTTAGACCTGGTTTTGGTTTAGACCTGGTTTAGACCTGGTTTAGACCTGGTTTAGACCTGGTTTAGACCTTGGTTTAGACCTGGTTTAGTTTAGACCTGGTTTAGACCTGGTTTAGACCTGGTTTAGTCCTGGTTTAGTTTAGACCTGGTTTAGTTTAGACCTGGTTTAGACCTGGTTTAGTCCTGGTTTAGACCTGGTTTAGACCTGGTTTAGACCTGGTTTAGACCTGGTTTAGTCCTGGTTTAGTCTCTAAACATCGGATCTTTTATTTTTCTTGTGTCGTTTTCACCCAAGGCGCCTTCCCCTTTAAGACTCGCACTCCTCCTCCTCCTCTTCCTCTTTTTCCTCTTCCTCTTTCTCCTCTTCCTCTTCTTCCTCTTCTTCTTCTTCTCCATCGCTCCACATCCACCGAGCGCCTCTTCCTCTCCGCATCCGCGTCTCGCCTCACCTCCTCCGGCATCATGACCAACGAGTCCCCGGGGGAGGACCGGGGCTTCGGGCGGAGGAGCCGAGGACGCGCGGAGGACAACGTGACCATCCTGACCTCCTCCGCGGACCTGCCCCGGCTCAGCGGCACCGGGGGCACCGGCGGGGGGCGCAGCCGGGCCGGCACCGCTCCGGACACGGCCTCCACCCTCAGCTCCTCCCTGGAGCTCAGCATCCAGACGCGCATCTTCAAAATCATCGTCATCGGAGACTCCAACGTGGGCAAGACGTGTCTGACGTTCCGATTCACCGGGGGGAACTTCCCCGACAAAACCGAGGCGACCATCGGCGTGGATTTCAGGGAGAAGGCGGTGGAGATCGAGGGAGAGACGATAAAGGTACGAGGCACACGGAGGCACACGGAGGCACACGGAGGGACACGGAGGACACGGAGGACACGGAGGAGACGGAGGAGACGGAGCGCGCACGGGCTCCGGAGCGAGTGTCTTACGAGATATTGATCATTTTAGTGTCATTTAATAAGACTAAATGTGGTTTTATTCTGCGTAAAAGCGGGTAACTGTTTAGTTTAAAACCTCTACGAACGTCCCGGATCGATTTAACAATTAAATACGTGCCGCTACTACGACGTGTTTTGTTTGTTTGTCGTAATTACGCGCAGAAACCGCATCTCCAGTTGTGTTTACGCACTTCAAATCGTAGTATAGTCCTGGTTCAGCTCTGGTTTAGACCTGGTTTAGTCCTGGTTTAGCTCTGGTTTAGACCTTGTTTTAGTCCTAATTTATTCCTAGTTCAGTCCTGGTTCAGTCTGGGTTGAGTCCTCATTTAGTTCTGGTTTAATCCTAGTTTAGACCTGGTTTAGTCCTGGTTTAGTTCTGGTTTAGTCCTGGTTTAGTCCTGGTTTAGTCCTGGTTTAGTCCTGGTTTAGTCCTGGTTTCGACCTGGTTTAGTCCTAGTTTAGTCCTGGTTTAGTCCTGGTTTAGTTTAGTCCTGGTTTAGTCCTGGTTTAGACCTGGTTTAGTCCTGGTTTAGAGACCTGGTTTAGTCCTAGTTTTAGTCCTAGTTTAGTCCTGATTTAGTCCTGGTTTAGTTCTGGTTTAGTCCTCCGTTTAGTTCTGGTTTAGTCCTTAGTTTAGACCTGGTTTAGACCTGGTTTAGTCCTAGTTTTAGTCCTAGTTTAGTCCTGGAGTCCTGGTTTCTGGTTTAGTCCTGGTTTAGTCCTGGTTTAGTCCTGGTTTAGTCCTGGTTTAAGTCCTGGTTTAGTGGTTTAGTCCTGGTTTAGTCCTGGTTTAGTCCTGGTTTAGTCCTGGTTTAGTCCTGGTTTAGTCCTCCTGGTTTAGTCCTGGTTTAGACCTGGTTTAGTCCTGGTTTAGTCCTGGTTTAGTCCTGGTTTAGACCTGGTTTAGTCCTGGTTTAGTTTCCTGGTTTAGTCCTGGTTTAGTCCTGGTTTAGTCCTGGTTTAGTCCTGGTTTAGACCTGGTTTAGTCCTGGTTTAGTTCCTGGTTTAGTCCTGGTTTAGTCCTGGTTTACTCCTGGTTTAGTCCTGGTTTAGTCCTGGTTTAGTCCTGGTTTAGTCCTGGTTTAGTCCTGGTTTAGTCCTGGTTTAGTCCTGGTTTAGTCCTGGTTCGTACTCGACTCTTTGTTTTAGTCGTAGTTACTCACAGAAACTGCATCTCCAGTCGTGTTTACGTTGTTAAAACTGTCAAAATATTGTTTTTATTTTGTGCTTTGACTGTTTTAGTTTCATTTTGGTGAGTAAACGTGGATCTGTCCTCGGTGAGTTTAGAACAAACGGCTCCGTGGGCTGAGGGACGTCGATCTTTTGTCGTCTTTACGCACAGAAAAAAAAAAAAAAACAAACGAGACGTAAACTCGCGTTTGCTGCACCGAGATGTAAAAATGTGCGACTTTGTTAAAAATATCTGCTGTTGTTTTAGAAAATCATCGACGAGTCTTTGGTCGAGGTTCAGACGAGACGCCGAGATTTATGTTTTGTTTTTACGCTCGGGCAGGTTCAGGACTAAACCAGGACCAAACCAGGACTAAACCAGGTCTAAACCAGGACTAAACCAGGTCTAAACCAGGACTAAACCAGGACTAAACCAGGACTGAACCGAGGACTAAATCAGGACTAAACCAGGACTAAACCAAGACTAAACCAGGACTAAACCAAGACTGAACCGAGGACTAAATCAGGACTAAACCAGGACTAAACCAGGTCTAAACCAGGACTAAAATCAGGACTGATCCAGGACTGAACCAGGTCTAAACCAGGACTAAAATCAGGACTGATCCAGGACTGAACCAGGTCTAAACCAGGACTAAAATCAGGACTGAACCAGGACTAAACTAAGACTAAACCGAAGACTAAACCGAGGACTAAACCAGGACTAAACCAGAACTAAACTAGGACTAAACTAAAACTAAACCGAAGACTAAACTGAGGACTGAACCAGGTCTAAACCTGGTTACACTGGACTAAAAATAGACTACACCAGGTCTATCCAGGACTAAAATCAGGACTAAACCAGGTCTAAACTAGGACTAAACCAGGATTAAACCAGGTCTAAACCAGAACTAAACTAGGACTAAATTAGAGCTGAACCGGGACTAAACCGAGGACTAAAACAGGACTAAACCAGGACTGAACCGAAGACTGAATTAGGTCTAAACCAGGACTATACTAGGACTGAACCGGGACTAAACCAGGACTAAACCAGGACTAAACCAGGACTAAACTGGTCGTCAAAAGCATCAAAAATCAGACACTAATCGATACTAAAACAAGCACAAAACTAGATTCTCGTCTGAGTATCGATGTGAAAAATTCCCATTCGTAGAGCAAAAATGAAACTTTCCTGAAATTCACATCCTCGTGTCTAAAGAAAGAGATTTTATTATGTTTTTAATTCTTGTGGTGTCAGCGTCAGTTCAGGAGGCGGTGGAGTCTTTGGTTTGACTAACGGCGTTTTCAGTGACACTTAAATTTGCTTTGTCATGGTGACACAGTTATAATTAGAAACAAACCAGCATCTAAAAACACACGGCCTTTTCTTCAGCCTTTTACACTTTTACACAGTTTATAAAAATATAAACACTCGATCTTCAACCAAACTCCAATTTTAGAAACTCTGACAACAATATATAACTTAAAGGGGAAGTGATTTTTACAAATTGGGCCACGGGAAGAAATATCTACGGAAGCCCTAAGCGGCAAGAAAAAAAAAAAAAAACACACAAAAAAAAAAGAAACACATCATTTGGAGCTCAATTTTCAGCTCTCAAAAAAAAAAAAAAAAAAAAAAGTTTTTTGTCTTTTATTTTTTTTATTGTTTATTTGCACAAACAGCTTTTTTACTGTTGATGTGGCTGATGAAAAAAAAAAAATCTAATTTTATTTTATTTTTATTTCCCCACCAGCTACATCAACATTAAATAAATAAATAATTTTGATTGTAGATTTTTTCCCCCACTGGCCACATCACCAGAAGACAAGAAACACATTTTTTTAGAGTTGTTGGTGCAAAAAAAAGAGAGAGAGAAAAAAAAGACACATCATTTGGGGCTCAATTTTCAGCTCTCAAAAAAAAAAAAGTTTTTTGTCTTTTTTTAAAAATTATTATTTATTTGCACAAACAGCTTTTTTACTGTTGATGTGGTTGATGAAAAAAAAAAAATCTAATTTTATTAAATTTTTATTTCCCCACCAGCTACATCAACATTAAATAAATAAATAAATAAAGACAAGAAACACTTTTTTTTTTTTTTTTTGAGTTTTTTTTTTTTTTTTTTTTTGGTGCAAAAAATAAATAAATAAATAAAAATTTGAGGGGGGAGTTGTTGGTGGAAGAAAAAATGAGGCATATTTGGGCTCCAAGTGTTTTTTTTTTGTTTTTGTTTTTGTTTTGTTTGTCATGAACCATTCTCAAAAACAAAAAAAAAGCCAAGAAACCTTTTTCACTGTTGCTGTGGCTGATGAAATAAGTAAGTAAATAACTATTAATTATAATAATTTTGATTGTAGATTGTTTTTCCCCCCACCGACCGCATCACCAGAAGACAAGAAACACATTTTTTAGGGTTGTTGGTGCAAAAAAAACAAGAATTATTATTATTATTATTTATTTATGTATTTTTTGGGGGGGGGGAGCAGTTGGGGAAAAAAAAAAAAAAAAACACTTAAAAATGGAGCTCCAAATGCCGCTCAGTGCTTCTGTAATTACAGAAGCCCTGAGCAGCAACCAAAAATAAACGTCATTTGGGCTCAATTTTTTCTTTCTTTCTTTCTTTCTTTCTTTTTTTTTTTTTTTTGGTTTGTTTTTTCCACCAACAGCTCCCCCCAAAAATTGTTTATTGTCTTTTTTTTTTTTTTTTTTTTTTTTTTGCACCAAGTCAGTTACATCGTTTTTACTGTTCATGTGGCTGATAAAAAAAAAAAATATATTAAAATAAATGATTTAATATTAATTTAAATAAAAATATAAATATAAATAAAAATGTTAATAAATTTTCCACTTCTTACCACCCATAGTAAGAAGAAGCACAAAAACACCTTCTTGTTACTGTGGGCGTTAACACGGGCAGATACGTTTATACCACATGATATGGAACATTCTGGACAAACCGCAGAAGCAAAACCTCTTTAAGTTTTCTTTCTTTGCTCAGTCTTTCTTTGGACGTAGACGGCTTCATTTTAAATTCAGTCCCTTCTTCTTTTTTGTCTCGGTCGCTCGGAGAGAAAATCGGATCAGCGGGTTTGACAGATTGTTTTTTGGATCAGATTTGACACGAAGAATAAGCGAGGTTCAGTCCCCAACTCCTCTGTGTGTGTGTTCACCGCAGGAAAAAAGAGCCAAAATTGAGTCCGAAAATGATTTAAAAATAGTGAAATTATCTGTCCGTGCAGCACGATCATGTTACTGCACAAGTTAAATCCTAAAATAAACGACCTCTAGACTAAAACGAAGCGTCTCAGAACGAGTGAGTCGATAATAAATCTGAAAACAAGACGAATAACCTGATTTAAATGTTAAAATCTTGGCCACGTGCAGTGTTTAATATTTCATACATACCTGAAAAAAAGGAAGATCTAGTTTCGATTTTAGTTTTAGTATCGATTAGTTAGATTTTTCGATACTTTGGACAGCCCAAACGCTGTAGTTTTGGCACAGATTTTCAGTTGTTTACTTAAAAAAACGTGGTATTTATTTAGACATCTGTAATTGTAAATGTATAATTCTAATTCAGGTACAGGCCGCACTTCTTTGAATAAAAGCACGTTAATTATTCGCAATTACAATTACAATTTTAAAATCAAGATTCTACGACGGAGTATAAGGGTCAGATTTAAAAAAAAAAGATGCTGGGGCTACGAGAATAAAGTCGTAACATTTCGACATTAAAGTTGTAATATTACGAGAATAAAGTCGTAGTCAAAATAAAGTCATAATATTAGGAGAAAATCGTCTGAGTGAGTCTGAGGCTGCAGCTCTGGAGGATTTGGAGCATTTTGTAAAGGAGAAGATTCCGTGTCTCATTCGTTCATTCAACTGAAAAAGGACTGAATCAGGACTAAACCAGGTCCGGAACCAAACCAGAACTAAGATCAGGATCGAGACCAGGACCAGACCAGGACTGAAAACGGTTTAGTCCTGGTTTAAGTCACGGAAATGGGAAACGGTGTTTTCGTGACTTTAAAATGCGATGCAGGACTAATGCGCCGCATACGGACTGAACCAGGACTGAACCAGGACTGAACCAGGACTAAACCAGGACTGAATCAGGACTGAACCAGGACTGAACCAGGACTGAATCAGGACTGAATCAGGACTGAACCAGGACTGAACCAGGACTAAACCAGGACTGAACCAGGACTGAATCAGGACTAAACCAGGACTGAATCAGGACTGAACCAGGACTAAACCAGGACTGAATCAGGACTGAACCAGGAACCAGGACTGAACCAGGAATGAACGGGACTGAACCAGGAATGAACCGGGACTGAACCAGGAATGAATCAGGACTAAACCAGGACTGAACCAGGACTGAACCAGGACTAAACCAGGACTGAATCAGGACTGAATCAGGACTGAAACAGGACTGAACCAGGACTAAACCAGGACTGAACCAGGACTGAATCAGGACTAAACCAGGACTGAATCAGGACTGAACCAGGACTAAACCAGGACTGAATCAGGACTGAACCAGGACTAAACCAGGACTGAATCAGGACTGAACCAGGACTAAACCAGGACTGAACCAGGACTGAACCAGGACTAAACCAGGACTGAACCAGGACTGGACCAGGACTGAATCAGGACTGAACCAGGACTAAACCAGGATTGAATCAGGACTGAACCAGGACTAAACCAGGACTGAATCAGGACTGAATCAGGACTGAACCAGGACTAAACCAGGACTGAATCAGGACTGAACCAGGACTAAACCAGGACTGAATCAGGACTGAACCAGGACTGAACCAGGACTGAACAGGACTAAACCAGGACTAAACCAGGACTGAATCAGGACTAAACCAGGAACCAGGACTGAACCAGGACTGAACCAGGACTGAACCAGGACTAAACCAGGACTGAACCAGACTGAACCAGGACTAAACCAGACTGAACCAGGACTAAACCAGACTAAACCAGGACTAAACCAGGACTGAACCAGGACTGAACCAGGACTAAACCAGGACTGAACCAGGACTGAACCAGGACTAAACCAGGACTGAACCAGGACTGAACCAGGACTGAACCAGGACTGAACCAGGACTAAACCGTTTTCAGTCCTGGTCCCGGTCCCGGTCTCGTCCCGGTATCACGGTCTGGTCCTGGTCTGGTCCCGGCATCAGTTCTGGCTCAGTTTCGGTCTCAGTCCTGGTCCTGGTCTTGGTCTGGTCCTGGTCTCGGTCCCTGTCTCAGTCCCGGTCCTGTTCCCGGTCTCAATCCTGGTCTCAGTTCTGGTCTGATCCCGCTCAGTCTTGGTCCCGGTCTCAGTCCTTGTCTGGTCCCGGTCTGGTCCCAGACCTGGTTTAAGTCCTGGTTTAGTCCAGGTTCAGTCCTGGTTCAGTCCGGAGGCGCAAATAATGAAGAAAATATTAGTTTTTTCATTTTCTTAGTTTTAGTTTTATATTGAAAAAACGAATGAAGGAAAAACACACGGACTGAGGTTCTTCTTCTTCTGTCGCATTTTTCACTTTGACTTTGAGTTTATTACGACTTCATTCTCGTAAAATTATAACTTTATTCTCATAATATTACAACTTTATTTTGACTTCGACTTTATTCTTGTAAAATTATTACTTTATTCTCGTAATATTACGACTTTAATGTCGAAATGTTACGACTTTATTCTCGTAGCGTCAGCATCTTTTTTTTTTTTTTTTAATCTGACCCTTATACTCCGTCGTAAAATTCAATGAGAAGAGAAGAAGAAATCAGAACTTTAATCAAATCTGGGCTTTTCAGAGCATGTTTGTAGAAGTCAAAACTAACTTTTTCTGTCCGACAGAGCAGCGGTCAAATCCAACCCGAGCCCGAGACGGTTAAAATCACGCAGTTTTCACACGGAGGATTTTGTTTGTGTTCCTCTAACGGACACAGAGACACAAAATACAAACTCAGGATAAAGCGAAAATAATGGGAAGACTTTACTCCTCACCTCAGTTGTAAATTTAATCCGCAAACAATGATCCCAGTCCACTAAACGTCCGGGCCGTGAATCCAGTTTGAGTCGTTGTTTACAAGTAAAAAGGTGGGAGTAGTTCCTCACGTGTGTCTGT
>NW_026571207.1:999563-1032063 GCF_026225935.1 Boleophthalmus pectinirostris | reverse complement strand
GAGCGCGACATAAACCCTCACCTGTCGTTGTTGTTGTTGTGTGACAGGTGCAGGTGTGACAGGAGTCCTCTCACCTGTCGTTGTCGTTGTTGTTGTTGTGTGACAGGTGCAGGTGCGACAGGAGTCCTCTCACCTGTCGTTGTTGTCGTTGTTGTGTGACAGGTGCAGGTGTGACAGGAGTCCTCTCACCTGTCGTTGTTGTTGTTGTTGTTGTTGTGTGACAGGTGCAGGTGTGACAGGAGTCCTCTCACCTGTCGTTGTTGTTGTTGTTGTGTGACAGGTGCAGGTGTGACAGGAGTCCTCTCACCTGTCGTTGTCTTTGTTGTTGTTGTGTGACAGGTGCAGGTGTGACAGGAGTCCTCTCACCTGTCGTTGTTGTTGTTTGTGTGACAGGTGCAGGTGTGACAGGAGTCCTCTCACCTGTCTTGTTGTTGTTGTGTGTGCAGTGTCAGTGTGGACAGGAGTGTGCGTTGTGTGACAGGTGCAGTGTGACAGGAGTCCTCTCACCTGTCGTTGTCTGTTGTGTGACAGGTGCAGGTGACAGGAGTCTCTCACCTGTCGTTGTTGTTGTGTGTGACAGGTGCAGGTGTGACAGGAGTCCTCTCAGTCGTCTGACAGGTGCAGGTGTGACAGGAGTCCTCTCACCTGTCGTTGTTGTTGTTGTGTGACAGGTGCAGGTGTGACAGGAGTCCTCTCACCTGTCGTTGTTGTTGTTGTGTGACAGGTGCAGGTGTGACAGGAGTCCTCTCACCTGTCGTTGTTGTTGTTGTGTGACAGGTGCAGGTGTGACAGGAGGTCTTGTTGTTGTTGTGTGTGACAGGTGCAGGTGTGACAGGAGTCCTCTCACCTGTTTTGTTGTTGTTGTGTGACAGTGCAGGTGACAGAGTGCAGGTGTGACAGGAGTCCTCTCACCTGTCGTTGTTGTTGTTGTTGTTGTGTGACAGGTGCAGGTGTGACAGGAGTCCTCTCACCTGTCGTTTGTTGTTGTTGTGTGACAGGTGCAGGTGTGACAGGAGTCCTCTCACCTGTCGTTGTTGTTGTTGTGTGTGTGACAGGTGCAGGTGTGACAGGAGTCCTCTCACCTGTCGTTGTTGTTGTTGTTGTGTGACAGGTGCAGGTGTGACAGGAGTCCTCTCACCTGTCGTTGTTGTTGTTGTGTGTGTGTGACAGGTGACAGGTGCAGGTGTGACAGGAGTCCTCTCACCTGTCGTTGTTGTTGTTGTGTGACAGGTGCAGGTGTGACAGGAGTCCTCTCACCTGTCGTTGTTGTTGTTGTTGTTGTGTGACAGGTGCAGGTGTGACAGGAGTCCTCTCACCTGTCGTTGTTGTTGTTGTTGTTGTGTGACAGGTGCAGGTGTGACAGGAGTCCTCTCACCTGTCGTTGTTGTTGTTGTTGTGTGACAGGTGCAGGTGTGGGACACGGCAGGACAGGAGCGCTTCAGGAAGTCCATGGTGGAGCATTACTACAGGAACGTCCACGCCGTCGTCTTTGTCTACGACGTCACCAAGATGGCGTCTTTCCGAAACCTGCAGACCTGGATCGAGGTCGGGGACTCACACCTTTATTTTAGTTTTAATTTTTTATTTTAATCTAAGTCCGTTTCTTTATTTTGAGTGTGTTTTTTGCGTCTCTGTTTCCGCAGGAGTGTAACGGTCACAGAGTGTCGGCCTCGGTGCCTCGGGTTCTGGTGGGAAACAAGTGTGACCTCATCGACCAAATACAGGTACAGGAAGTGCAGTGACCCTCGCCCGCCAGCAGGGGGAGGGTTTTAGCAGGGGGTTTTACTGACGTTTTAGTCCTGGTTTTAGTTTTTGTTTGTTTAGTCCAGTTTTAGTCCAGTTTTAGTCCTGGTTTTAGTCCTAGTCCGTTTTAGGTCCTGGAGTCCTGGTTTAGTAGTCCTGTTTAGTTTAGTCCTGGTTTTAGTCCTGGTTTTAGTCCAGTTTTAGTTTTAGTCCAGTCCAGTTTAGTCCAGTTTTGGTCCTGGTTTTAGTTTCCAGTTTTAGTCCTTTTAGTCCTAGGTTTTAGTCCAGTTTTAGTCCTTTTAGTCCTGGTTTAGTCCTGGTTTAGTCCAGTTTAGTCCTGTTTTAGTCCATTTTAGTCCTGGTTTAGTCCAGTTTTAGTCCCGTTTTAGTCCTGGTTTTAGTCCTGGTTTTAGTCCAGTTTTAGTCCTTTTAGTCCGTTTAGTCCTTTTAGTCCTGGTTTAGTCCAGTTTTGGTCCTGGTTTTCCAGTTTTTAGTCCAGTTTTAGTCCTTTAGTTTTAGTCCAGTTTTGTCCTGGTTTTAGTCCAGTTTTTAGTCCAGTTTTAGTCCTGGTTTAGTCCTGGTTTAGTCCAGTTTTAGTCCTGTTTTAGTCCTGGTTTAGTCCTGGTTTTAGTCCAGTTTTAGTCCTTTTTAGTCCTGGTTTAGTCCTAGTTTTAGTCCTGTTTAGTCCAGTTTTAGTCCTGAGTTTTAGTCCTGGTCCTGTTTTTCCAGTTTTGTCCTTTAGTCCTGGTTTAGTCCAGTTTTAGTCCTGGTTTAGTCCTGGTTTAGTCCAGTTTTAGTCCTGGTTTAGTCCTGTTTAGTCCTGGTTTAGTCCAGTTTTAGTCCTGGGTTTTAGTCCAGTTTTAGTCCTGGTTTAGTCCAGTTTTAGTCCTGGTTTAGTCCAGTTTTAGTCCCATTTTGGCCCTGGTTTTAGTCCTGGTTTTAGTCCAGTTTTGGTCCTGGGTTTAGTCCAGTTTTAGTCCTTTTGGCCCTGGTTTTAGTCCTGGTTTTAGTCCAGTTTTTGGTCCTGGTTTTAGTCCAGTTTTAGTCCAGTTTTTTTAGTTTTTTTAGTCCTGGTTTAGTCCAGTTTAGTCCAGTTTTAGTCCTTTTAGTCCTGGTTTAGTCCCTGGTTTAGTCCAGTGTTTTAGTCCTGTTTAGTCCTGTTTTAGTTTTAGTCCTTTTAGTCCAGTTTAGTCCTGGTTTAGTCCTGGTTTTAGTCCAGTTTTGGTCCTGGTTTTAGTCCTGGTTTAGTCCAGTTTTAGTCCAGTTTTAGTTTTAGTCCAGTTTTAGTCCTGGTTTAGTCCAGTTTTAGTCCTGGTTTAGTCCTGGTTTAGTCCAGTTTTAGTCCAGTTTAGTCCTGGTTTTAGTCCAGTTTTAGTCCTGGTTTAGTCCGGTTTTAGTCCAGTTTTAGTCCTGGTTTAGTCTAGTTCAGATTGATGTAAACGTGGGCACTAAAAGGCGACTTGTTGATGTAAATATGTGACGAGTTTCTTCATCAGAACTGTTCTTCTTCTCTTCTTCTCTTCTTCTTCTTCTTCTTCTTCCCTCAGGTTCCTTCCAACGTGGCGCTGAAGTTCGCCGACTCCCACAACATGCTCCTGTTCGAGACGTCGGCCAAAGACCCCAAGGAGAGTCAGAACGTGGACTCCATCTTCATGTCGCTGGCCTGTCGCCTCAAGACCCAGAAGTCGCTGCTGTACCGGGACGTGGAGCGGGAGGAGGACCGCGTGGAGCTCAGCCAGCGGACGGACTGCAAGAGCAACTGCCCCTGCTAGAGCCGCGCGGAGGACGACCACCAAAAACAAACAAAAAAAAACCCTCGACCGCGAATAAACGAACGCGCCGTCGCGAGTCAGGAGAAGTAAAAGTCCGATAGATCGATTTGCCGCATTCTGTTGAACGCCGGTACTGGATAAACCCGAGATGAGTCCGTTGTAAATTCCTTCCGCACGCGCATCAAGAATCTCGGACTTCCGGTCGTCGCCGCAATCCACGCCGGGAAGGATTCACCGGAAAAAAGCGAGCGTCAAACCTCCGCGTTTGTTTTCCCGGTGCGACGCGTCTGTCGTCGAAGTCGATCTTTTCGAGCCTTTTGAACCATTTCGCTTTTGTTTCTGGTTCTGATATTGTCGTGTTTTAGTTTTTTGGGATTCGGACGTCGTTTAATTGTTGTGGTTGTTGGATCCTAACGGCGGAAAACGGCTCGAGGAATTTGTTTGCGAATTCGTAAATGCAAAAGTGAATCAGATGTGTGTGACTCAAACCTCTGTTCAAACTGTTTCTCTTCCCAACGGAATTGAAAAATAGTGAAAGGTGAAGGTGATGGGCAGGATTGATCCACAGGAAGGAACAAAAAGGAAACATTTGACTGCGGGACTGAGACCAGGACCAGACCAGGACCAGACCAGGACCAGACCAGAGAGACAGACCAGGACCAGACCAGACTCAGAGCCCATGGCCAGGGTCGGAGCTCAGAAGACTCGGAGAGAGGCTCAGGCTCGGAGTTAAGGCTCGGAGTTAAGGCTCGGAGTCCGCTTTGGTCTGGTCTGGTCCCGGACCTGGATCAGTCCTGGTTTAGTCTGAACGCAGTGTGAAAGTTCGGCATCGCAGTCACGAAGTCACGTAAACGGTCGATTGTTTTTAGTTTTTTTTCGGACGTCGTTTAATGTTGTGGTTGTTGGATCCTAACGGCGGAAAACGGCTCGAGGAATTTGTTCTTGAATTCCGTAAATGCAAAAGTGAATCAGATGTGTGCGACTCAAACCTCCGTTTCAAACTGTTTCTCTTGGTGAAGGCGATGGGCAGGATTGATCCACGGGAAGAACCAAAAAGGAAACATCTTCCAGAAAGGAATTGTCTGAAACAGTGGAAACGGTTGGACCCCGACCTTTTTTGCACCACGGACCAGTTTTTATATCACACAATATTTCATGTTGCGTTAAGTCCTAAATCCTGTTTTAGTCCCGGGGTTAGACCTGTTTTAGACCTGAGTTTTGGCCTGGTTTAGACCTGGTTTGGGGCCTGTTTTCCTGGTTTAGACCTGGTTTAGAACCTGGTTTAGGTTTACCTGGTTTTAGACCTGGTTTCCTGGTTCTGGTTTAGTAGACCTGGCTTTTAGACCTGGTTTAGTCCTGGTTTAGTTTACCTGGTTTAGACCTGGTTTTAGTCCTGGTTTAACCTGGTTTAACCTGGTTTAGTCCTGGTTTAGACCTGGTTTAGACCTGGTTTAAGTTTAGTTTTATCCTGGTTTAGTCCTGGTTTAGGTCCTGGTTTTTAGACCTGGTTTAGGGTCCTGGTTTTTAGACCCTGGTTTACCTGGTTTAGTCCTGGTTTAATCCTGGTTTTTAACCTGTTTAGTCCTGGTTTAGTCCTGGTTTAACCTGGTTTAGTCCTGGTTTATTCCCTTAGTCCTGGTTTAGACCTGGTTTAGTCCTGGTTTAGTCCCTGGTTTAGACCTGGTTTATAGTCCTGGTTTAATCCTGGTTTAGTCCTGGTTTAGTCCTGGTTTAAACCTGTTTAGACCTGGTTTAGTCCTGGTTTAGTCCTGGTTTAGTCCTGGTTTAGTCCTGGTTTAATCCTGGTTTAGTCCTGGTTTAATCCTGGTTTTAGTCCTGGTTTAGTCCTGGTTTAATCCTGGTTTAGTCCTGGTTTAATCCTGGTTTAGTCCTGGTTTAGTCCTGGTTTAATCCTGGGTTAGTCCTCGGTCAGGAGGGGCATTCGTACTTTCGGTCTAAAACATGAGCGACATTAGACCACAAGTCCAGGCTGCTTAAAACGTTTTTTATAAACGCCAAAATAAAACATCCAGCACAGATTATGCAGCTCTAATCCGAATCTGAATCACGTTCAGAAAAAAGTTTGTTACCGTCAAATGGTGTGAAAGAAAGTCTAAACGTCACTACGGAGTTTTTTAGAAGACCCGACCCGAGTTTGTGTTTCGGAACTTCGATCTGATTGGCCGTTCCGTCGCGCTTTCTCGAGGCGGAGGTCGGTTTTCCAAAGTCCCGAGCTCAGCAGAATGCGGCGTCAGCGAGGAAGCGACGAAGCGAGACTCGGACGTCGATCCGGAGAAAAGCCCAGGTGCTTCCCCGACTTTTTTTCAAAACTTGCCTCCTCCGAGTTCGGGGACGCAAGTTTTGAGGAACACATTTTGGACCACAGACCGAGCGAAACTGTTCACGTTTGAGAGCGAAGAAACGAAGAAACGAAACGAAACGAAACGGCCGACACCAAAACGAAGACGAGGACGGCGAGGGGCTTTCACATTTGAAATCGTTTGACTCCGAAAGTTTGGATTTTAAATGAAACGAGCGAAGACTGAAGTGTGGTAAATGCTTTTTTGGACATTATTTATTCTATTTATAACGTCGCCTTTGAGTTTGTTTATGTACGTTTTGTTTTTTTTTGGGGTTTTTTTTGGCATTTTTGTCGAACTAAATCTGTGACTAAATATTGCGGGGCCAGTTTCACAAAGAGTTTGAGTCGAAGTAGAACTTTTCGGAGTCCGGCAGCCGCGTTTTCTCGATGGAGGTTTTATTTCTTGGCTTTCTATCTTCACGGAGACCAAACCGGGCCAAGTTCCAGGTCGGATCTGCGGAGAGGCGACGCCGCTCACAGTCAGAATCAATGTTTTTTTTAGGTGTTTTTGAGCTGTAAAACCAACTGTAACTGAATAAATTTAAGGTAGATCTGTTTAATGTCACAGTGCGGAACATTCCGGGCAGAGCAACGACGTATCCATAGAAACGAGCGAGTCTTTACAGATTTGTGACCCGGTTTACGGTTCATATTTGTGCAAGTCCAGGGCCCGTCCACGTGAAACTAAAACAAAAACTGACAGAAACTTCAGGAAAAATAAACTAAAGTCACGTGATTTCAGAAAACGGAGACGTTGTTCAACCCCAAAAGTGAGTGTTTCAGCTGAAAAGACTTTAAAACCAGGACTAAACCAGGACTAAACCAGGACTAAACCAGGACTAAAACCAGGACTAAACCAGGACTAAACCAGGAGACTAAAACCAGGACTAAACTAGGACTAAACCAGGACTAAACTACCAGGACTAAAACCAGGTCTAAACCAGGACTAAACCAGGAGGACTAAACCAGGACTAAACTAGGACTAAACCAGGTCTAAACCAGGACTAAACCAGGACTAAAAACCAGGACTAAAAACTAGGACTAAACCAGGACTAAAACCAGGACTAAACCAGGACTAAAACCAGGACTAAACCAGGACTAAACCAGGACTAAAACCAGGACTAAACCAGGACTAAACTACAACTAAAACCAGGTCTAAACCAGGACTAAAACCAGAGACCTAAAACCAGGACTAAACTAGGACTAAACCAGGACTAAAAACCAGGACTAAACCAGGACTAAAACCAGGACTAAACCAGGACTAAACCAGGACTAAAACCAGGACTAAACCAGGACTAAACTAAACAACTAAAACCAGGTCTAAAACCAGGACTAAAAACTAAACCAGGACTAAAACCAGGACTAAAACCAGGACTAAACCAGGACTAAACCTAGGACTAAAACCAGGAACTACCAGGACTAAAACCAGGACTAAACCAGGACTAAAACCAGGACTAAACTATGACTAAAACCAGGACTAAACCAGGACTAAACCAGGACTAAAACCAGGTCTAAACCAGGACTAAAACTAGGACTCTAAAACCAGGACTAAAACCAGGACTAAACTACGACTAAAACCAGGTCTAAACCAGGACTAAACTATGCCTAAAACCAGGACTAAACTACGCCTAAAACCAGGTCTAAACCAACTAGGACTAAAACCTAAACAGGACTAAACCAGGACTAAACCAGGTCTAAACCAGGACTAAAACCAGGACCTAAACTAAACAGGACTAAACCAGGCCTAAACCAGGACTAAACTATGCCTAAAACCAGGACTAAACTACGCCTAAAACCAGGACTAAACTAGGCCTAAACCAGGACTAAACTAGGCCTAAACCAGGACTAAACCAGGCCTAAACCAGGACTAAACCAGGACTAAACTACGACTAAAACCAGGTCTAAACCAGGTGTTTTATAAATTCTTTCCTAAAAACTCGCTCTTTTTCCGCAGCGACTCATTTTAAGGCGGGTTTAACTGAAGATGAAGCCAAGTAAGTGAGTTAAAGTAAAAGTATCGGTGAAACTTTCTTTCTCTTGGTGAAACTGGCCTCGTGTTAAATCCCGGATGCCTTCCACGTTTGGCGGTTCAGACTTTGAGTGTCCTTATGAAGAAGAAGACGATAAAGAAGGTCCAGGCATTTCAAACACTGTGACGATACCGGAAAGATAATAACAAATGAACAAAACAGTTTAATACAGCTTGAATGAAGACTAAACCAGGACTAAATAAGGTCCAGAACTGCAGTCACACTTGTCCCGGTGGAGTCCTTGGTCTAGTCCAGGTTTAATTCCGGGTTTAGTCCCAGTTTAGTCACAATCTTGATGTTTTATTCACACGAGACTGGTCCACGGGTTATGGCACACCTTCATGATCTAAACCGGGACTAAACAAGGACTATAACTGGTCTAAATCAGGTCCAAATCAGAGCTAGAACCACGGACTAAACCTGGACTAAACGAAATCTAAACCAGGACTACACCACGACTGTCCCGAGACTACTTTCCTAAACCAGGAGTACTCTGGGACTAAACCAAGGACAAACCAAGAAACTAAAACAGGACTAAAACCAGAACTAAACCAGGACTAAACCAGGACTGAACCAGGACTACACTGGTCTAAATTTGGATTACACACCAGATTTACACCAGGACTAAACAAGGCTTCAACCAGGACTAAACCAAGCCAGAACAACGTCTAAACCAGGACTACACCAGGTCTAAACCAGGACTGGACCTCTGTGATCCAAGGACACGGGGGGAGTCCTTGAGTTGCTCTGAGCTGGAGCTGTAATTGTATTGATTTTGGAAGAGATCCTATTTCACAATATGCAACACAAATGCACTGCAGCCTGCACACGGACCACTGTTATAACCTGTCTTAGTCTGTTTAAACCGGATTAAACCAGTTTAAACCTGTTCAGGCCTGTTTTAAACCAGGTTAAACCTGTTCTAACCTGTTTAAACTGGTTTAAACCTGTTCTAGCCTGTTTAAACCAGTTTCAAAACCTGTTCTAACTTGTTTAAACCGGTTTAAACCTGTTTAAAACCGTTCTAACCTGTTTTAAACCATGTTAAACCTGTTCAGGCCTGGTTTAAACCTGTTCAGGCCTGTTCAAATCGGTTTGACTGTTCTAACCTGTTTAAACCGGGTTAAACCTGTTTTAACTTGTTAAAACCATGGATCTATAATAAAAACTGGATAAGCCCACCAACTAGTGGCCGCTCCAGGTCCTGCAGCTTCCAGGAGTTCGCCCGGACTGAGGAGGTAAATGCAGAAGATGAAATTATTTTTGGGCCCCTGAAAACAACACGACGCGTCTTGGGTTCAGCTTCAGATTTTATTACAGTTCTGTGGTTTTAAACTCGTTTTATAATCTATTTAAACTTGCTCTAAATGTGCGTTTATATCGATTCAAATGTAAATACTGGAGGAGGGGCATTTCCGACCAGCGCACTGACCACACGACGAGAATCACTTCACCAAAACCAAGACACACACTGAAGCAATCGAGTTTTCTGTTTTCATACTCTGACTGTTTACCTTGGATTTATTTCACATTTAACGCCGTCGGGTTTAAAAACGTGTCTTTGTTTTGCTCTTAAAGCCGCACCGTGTAACTTTTCCGGCAGAGGGTCCGTCGAATGCCTCACAGTATCGCATTAGACCGGGTTACGGGTCAGATCTGCGGAGAGGCGACCCCGCTCACGGTCAGAATTCCTGTTTATCTTGGTATTTTCGAGCTCTAAACCCACTCGTAAGCGAATAAACGTGAAGCAGAGCTGTTCGACGTCGCACTGCGGGACATTCCGGAGCGACGACGTATCCGTAGAAACGAGCAGGTGACGGACCCTCCAACGAAAAGTTACACAGTGCAGCTTTAAGTCATTTGCACATTGTTTATGGATTTGTCGCAGATTTAAAAGCTTAATTAACGTGTAGATTGTAATTTAAACACTTTGCCTTCATTTTTCATGTGTTTTTATATTTTTATTTACGTCAGATTGTTGAGAAAACAAAACAAAAATGTTCATATTTGTCTCCAAAACCAAAATGACAAAACAAATAATGATTCGATTTTTGTTTTTGTTTTTTTGATTTTGTGTTTAAATGAAAAATATAAAAAAAAAAAAAAAAAAACGGATAACAAAGTTTCTCGTTTACGTGACTTAAACCAGGACTAAACCAGGTCCGGATCCAGACTGGGACTGAGACCAGGACTTAGACTGGGACCAGACCGGGACTGAGACAGGGACTCAGACCAGGAACAGGACCAGTACTGAGACCAGGACCAGACCGGGACTTAGACCAGGTGGGACTGAGACCGGGACCAGACTGGGGCTGAGACCAGGACTGAGACCAAGATGGTTTAGTCCTGGTTCAGTCCTGTTTTAGTCCCGTTTTAGTCCTGGTTCAGTTCTGGTTCAGTCCTGTTTCAGTCCTGGTCTAGTTTTGGTTTAGTTCTGGCTTTAGTCCCTGTTTAGTCCCATTCTGTTTGGTGTGGTGATGTAAATGCATCCATCATTGGTCCTATTCTAGTCCTGGTTTAGTCCTTATGTAGACTTAGCTTGGTCCTGGTTTAGTCCTGGTTTAGTCCTTATCTAGACTTGGTTTGGCCCTACACTAGTCCTGACAAAACCAGGTCGAAACCAGGTCGAAACCAAAAACTAGGTCTAAACCATCAGGACAAACCAGGACTAAACCAGGACTGAACCAGGACTGAACCAGGACTAAACCAGGACTAAACCAGGACTAAAGTAAACCAGGTCCAAACCAGGTCTAAACCAGGTCCATGTGTGTGTTCTAGTCTCTGTTCTGATCCAGTTCCAGATTGTTCTAAACACGTTGAGGAAAAGTTCTGCTCCGTCTCGTCGGTGGAGCTTCTTTTTTCAGGATCGAGATCTGTGAAAACTGAGGATCGAGTTTAGATTCGACTTTCAGGATCCAGTTTTTTTTTTTTTTTTATCTGTTTGTCCAAACTGCAGCTGACCAAACCAGATCTTTAGTTTTCTGTCTTCTCATTCCTCTCTTTTTTTTTTTATCGTCTGAACTGTATAAACGTCTGAATTATTCTCTGTCGTGCTGCTGAGGCGGGGACGGGGAAATCGGGCTCACGACGATAACTGCGCCACGTCGACGATGGACATTTAACGACAAACCACACGCCCCGAACCCAGAGCCCCGAACCCAGAGCGACACGCCGGCCGCTTTTACACTCGAGTGTGTGCGTCTTTTTCATATCGTCGTCTTGTTTTTAATAAAATTATGACTGTATAAATGTGTGTGGTGTTGTTCTTCAGGGCGCCACTAGAGGGAGACACAGACTTTCAACACAAACACTACAGGACAAGTAGTAGTGGTACAGTTCACAGTAGTGGATAATCAGTGTTGGGAAGTTTACTTTTAAAACATATTCCCCTACAGATTACAGATTACACACACCAAAATGTAGTTTGTAACGGAATCTATTAAATTACTTAAAGTGAGTAAAGTAATCTGATTACTTTGGATTACTTGATTTGCTGTAGAGAAACAAAGACGAGGAAATCTTCACATAAGAAGATAAAAGAAAATAAAAAGTCCAGACTTTACTGAACCAAATTAAAAATATTATTGATAGAAGAAGAAGAAACACGTCCACACAGCAGGATTTAGTCCTGTTAAATCCTGTTTTAGACCTGGTTTAGTCCTGGTTCAGACCTGGTTTGGACCTGGTTTTAGTCCTGGTTTAGTCCTGGTTTAGTCCTGGTTTAGTCCTGGTTTAGTCTTGGTTTAGACCTGGTTTAGACCTGGTTTGGACCTGGTTTAGACCTGGTTTAGACCTGGTTGAGACCTGGTTGAGACCTGGTTTTAGACCTGGTTTAGACCTGGTTTAGTCCTGGTTTAGTCCTGGTTTAGTCTTGGTTTAGACCTGGTTTGGACCTGGTTTGGACCTGGTTTAGACCTGGTTGAGACCTGGTTTGGACCTGGTTTAGAAAATCCCTCTGTGTAATCCATTTATTTCAACAAAGTAACTGTAATCCAATTCCCACTCACTGAAACAGTAACTGTAACTGAATACAGTTACTCATCATTTGTACTCTGATTACTCCGGTACATGTAATCTGTTACTCCCCGACACTGTGGATAGGTGAGTTTCATTGTTATTAAAAGCCCGTGTTGCTGCTGGGAAATATTTTGTTCGGAGGCAAGAAACACGGTAGCGTCAAACACAGTGCGTAACCTCGCGTATTTCTCCCCGATAATGGTAAACTCCTGTTGCATTATCGGATGCACAAATAGAAGCACGGAAGAAGGAAAATGTCTTTTTCGTATTCTGAGTGAAAAGAACCGCTAACGGTGAATTAAACGACTTTCAAACATCCGCAGAGCAAACGTAGAAGATCCTAACAAACCGTGGACTCCAACAAGTTCAGACCGCGTGTGTTGGGCCCATTTCTTCACAGGTTTGTGCATTTCTGTTAAATAAATTATTTTAACGTGTAATTTCAATAAATTTTAAGGCGAAATGTGTCGTCTTTTTGACAGGAGCGTCGCGTTGTGATCCGAATCATCCGGACGACACACCACAACTGAATATGGGACACAAATACCAGAAAAACAAGGTCACGCTCAAACCATCGACGAATCGCTTTGAAAGACAAAACAAACGATTCCGTAGCGACGTAGCGACAGTTTCTGATAAATCCCGGGATGAAATTACCACATGGACTTCTTCACGTCCTAACTTAGAATCCACGGCAACTCAGAGCCACAAACCAGCTTGAACGAACCTGAACTGAAAAGGGTGTTCAGACCGATGGAAACCAGTGCGAACCTTCTGAAGAACTGAAAAGGCTGCAGTCTGAAATTGAGAAACTTAAAAGTCAACTGGAAACTGAAAGTAAAAACAACTATGTACTTCAACAACGAACTGCAAAAATACATTGGAGAAAATAAAGAGCTAAAGGAGAAACTGACATCCAGTTTGTTTAGGGCTGTCAGTCTGAGGTGTGTCGGGCATCTGGTCCGGATGCCTCCTGGACGTCTCCCTGGAGAAGTGGAGGAGGCCCCGGGGAAAACCTAGACACACTGGAGGGACTATGGCTGCGTTCAGACTGCAGCCTGAAGTGACCCAAATCTGATTTTTTGGCTTCTATGTTCCTGTATCAGATCTTTTAATGACAGTTTGAACGACACAGATCCGAATTTTTCAAATGTGACCCAGGCCACTTGGATATGTGCTCCTGAAACTGATACATATCTGATCTTTTGACATGCGACTTCAGTCTGAACGGCCAAAGCGCATCCATCCGACCTACACGTCATTAACAAGCGACAAACGTCACTATTCTGCGCTGAAGCAGGCGGAAACCGGAACTGTAAAATTGCCAGGTGCTCAATGCTCGCGACCATGTTTGGACAACTTCTGTAAACACAGAGACGCTCGCTGCGGTTGACGCATGCGGTTGACGTCGTCGTGTCTCCAGTGTCACATGTGGGACACTTTCGGGCCGTTTACCTTCACACTGAAGCCACAGACAAGTCGCATTTAATTGGAAATGTGCACGACCTCGCAAAAACATTGGATTTCACAAAAAAAATCGAATTGAGCATAAAGCCCATGCAGTCTGAACGTAGACCATATTCACTTGGACAAATATCCACAATGACTTGGTGGAAACTCCTGGGCCATTCACAGCAGAAAAGATGAAAACCTCCAAGAGTCTGGATGTGTTGTTGAACTTGTTGGAGTCCACGGTTTGTTAGGATCTTCTACGTTTGCTCTGCGGATGTTTGAAAGTCGTTTAATTCACCGTTAGTGGTTCTTTTCACTCAGAATACGAAAAAAAAAGACATTTTCCTTCTTCCGTGCTTCTATTTGTGCGTCCGATAATGCAGCAGGAATTTACCATTATCGGGGAGAAATACACGAGGTTACGCACTGTGTTTGTTTCCCAGCAGCAACGCGGGCTTTTAATAACAATGACGTCAGCTGAAACTCGCCTATAGATATATGGGCAGACAGTGTTGGGGAGTAACAGATTACATGTACCAGAGTAATCAGAGTACAAATGATGAGTAACTGTATTCAGTTACAGTTACTGTTTCAGTGAGTGGGAATTGGATTACAGTTACTTGGTTGAAATAAATGGATTACACAGAGGGATTTTACTGTTTTCACATTTTGGACTATATCTCTCTCTCTTTTTTTTATTTTATTTTACCAGGTCTAAACCAGGACTAAAACCAGGTCTAAACCAGGTCTAAACTAGATCTAAACCAGGTCTAAACTACATCTAAACCAGGACTAAAACCAGGTCTAAACCAGGTCTAAACCAGTCTAAACTAAACTAGAGGTCTAAACCAGGTTAAACTAGATCTAAACCAGGTCTAAACCAGGACTCAACCAGGTCTAAACTACATCTAAACCAGGACTAAAACCAGGTCTAAACCAGGTCTAAACCAGGTCTAAACTACATCTAAACCAGGACTAAAACCAGGTCTAAACCAGGTCTAAACCAGGACTCAACCAGGTCTAAACTACATCTAAACCAGGACTAACATCAGGTCTAAACTAGATCTAAACCAGGTCTAAACTAGATCTAAACCAGGTCTAAACTAGATCTAAACCAGTCTAAACCAGTCTAAACCAGGTAAACCAACTAAACCAGGTCTAAACTACATCTAAACCAGGACTAAAACCAGGTCTAAACTAGATTTAAACCAGACTAAAACAGGTCTAAAACAGGATTAAACTGGACTAAATCATGGACGTGTCTCCTCTTCTTCTATCAATAATGTTTTTAATACTGTTAAAGGTTGTATGGAGGATTTTTTTTCAGTTTCAAACTGTCAATGAAAGTTTAAAATACCGTTACAGAGACGCAGCAGCTTTGTAATTATGATGATCAAAAAAAAAAAAAGAATGAAAATCTATCAACTGTGGACGTGTGAGGCCAGATAAACATCAGCCAATAGAAAACGAGGCTGCCTCATTTTCTATTGGCTGTCAATCAAAACTCCCTATGTTTCTAGTGTAACTGACTCGTCGCGCGTTGGATTACGTGTTTATGGGCGGTTCTTTGAGGCTTTTCGAACCGTCGCTTCCTCGCAGTTCGCACAAATTTGTCGCGATGGCGGATGAGAATCCACGACCAGTTCGCCGCGAAAGAAAGTCCGTTTTTGAGGTCGCTGAAAAGAAGAAGAAGAGAAGGGGAAAAGAGCGAAGAAAAACTGAGGTATTCTTGGAATCCTTCCAGCGACGGCGCACTGAAGCAGACGAAGGCTCTAAAAACTGACGCGCCTGTCGATAAATGACTTCTAGACAGGTCACTTCAACAGTAATTCTGAACACGCTGATGTAACAAACGTGATTTCTAGAGTAAAAAGGAGGAGGAGGTGTTTCTACTGAGGGAGCTGCATGCACAACATTTGAAAAAGGACAGTCGCTGGATTTCACTTCCCTTAAAAAATCCTCTATACAACCTTTAAGTAAAGTTTGGTCTTTTTATTTTCTTTTAGCAGACAAAACATCTTATGTTACGATTTCCTCGTCTTTGCTCCTCTACAGAAAGTCAAGTAATCCAAAGTATTCAGATTACATTACTCACTGTAAGTAATTTAATGGATTAAGTTACAAACTACATTTTGGTGTGTGTAATCTGTAATCTGTAGGGGAATACGTTTTAAAAGTCACCTTCCCAACACTGTGGGCAGATCATATCACAACATCTTCAGGGCCTTTGCGAATAAGTGCATGTGCAATTTGCGTCATTTAGTTTTCTTTAAATAAATGTCATAGTGAAGGCCCAGGGTCCAGGTCCACGCTTCACCACAGCCAAGTACAAAGACGACTGCAGAACTCCACACCACAAACTAAAGATTTATCCTGTACCGACATGTGTCAGTGCAGCAGCCAGTGCCAGAATGATGATGAGAAAGTGCAAAGGACACAACAATCTTATATTTCAACTCCTTTTGGAGGTATAAAATAAATAAATAAATAACTTCATCTAGATAAAAAAAAAAAGAAGGAAAAAAAATCATAAAGTCGTTATTTTGTATTAGACTATATGTTTAAAGATGGGGTATTTTGCTTTTATTTTAATTTTTTGCTTTTTATTTATTAACCGCTTACACACACGTTTACAGTTTTGTATCCTGTTTTTTTTTTTTTTTTTTTTACTTTAATTTAAAAAACTATCGAGCTATTCACTGCCTGATCTTGAATTATTTATTAATTTTAGATGTTGTGTTGTGCTCTCATTTTATTATTTGTATGTGTTATAGTGGAGACTTATGATTTGCCCAACGGCGTGTGAAAAGTCTTGATCACGTGAGGCACAATATTATGAATGTTCTGCACCTGTGAATAAAGTGAAGTGTGTGACCACACAAAAAGAGAAAACAACGTGAACTGTGTTTTAAAGGTCACTGTGTAGAGGGACCCTGCTAACAGTATGTATGTATGTATGTATGTATGTGTATGTATGTATGTATGTATGTATGTATGTATGTATGTACTGTATGTATGTATGTATGTATGTATGTATGTACTGTATGTATGTATGTATGTATGTATGTATGTATGTATGTGTATGTATGTATGTATGTATGTGTGTGTGTATGTATGTATGTATGTACTGTATGTATGTATGCATGTATTTTATGTATGTATGCATGTATTTTATGTATGTACTGTATGTATGTATGTATATGTATTTATGTACGTATGTATGTGTGTGTATGTATGTTATGTACTGTATGTATGTATGTATGTATGTACTGTATGTATGTATGTATGTATGTATGTGTGTATGTATGTATGTATGTATGTATGTACTGTATGTATGTATGTATGTATGTATGTATGTATGTATGTATGTATGTGCTGTATGTATGTTTGTATATACTGCATGTATATATTGAATGTATGTATGTATGTATATACTGTATGTATGTATGTATGTATGTGTGTATGTATGTATGTATGTATGTATGTATGTATGTATGTATGTATGTATGTATGTGCTGTATGTATGTTTGTATATGCTGCATGTATATATTGAATGTATGTATGTATATATACTGTATGTATGTATGTATGCATATATACTGTATTTATGTATATATGTATGTATGTATATCTGTATGTATGTATGTTTGTATATACTGCATGTATATACTGTATGTATGTATGCATATACACTGTATGTGTGTATATTTATGCAGCGTGTACGACAGGTATGCACTCCAAAGGTGTAAAAAGGAAAAAAAAAAAAGTGTCAACCACGTTATTTATTTATTTATTTTGTTATAGTTGTTGTTGTAGTCGCACCTCGCTCAAACAAATAAAACGAATGAATGCGCTGAATGAATAACGTACACTGCGCACTGTGCCCGTCTCGTACATACATAACAAAAAAACAAAAAAAACAAAAGATAAAGAGTTGATCCAGTGTCGATCCAGCGCGTTCATTCCCGTCTTCCTCCTGCAGAGAGCTCCACGAAGCCCGAGTCTCTCGCCTCCTGCGCGCGGTGTGTGCGGAGAAAGCAGAGAAAGAAAAAAAAAAAAAAAAGCCCCAGACGTCACACGGACACAGGAGCAGCACCGCACTCCGCTCCCACAACACCACACGGGCTAACGGCTAATGCTAACGAGCTAACGGGGCTAACGGGGCTAACGGGGCTACAAGCGGGCTACATGCTCCGCCCTGAGCTCTCACCCACACTCCTCCGCCGAACCGAACCTCCCAGCAGAACCGAACCCGCCCCGGTGCCGGAACCGCCCGTCTCCCGCCCCCCGGAGCCTCTTTTTGCGGACCGCAGGAGGCCAATTTGTCCGAGCAGCAGCTAGCCTAGCCGCTAACAGTGGGCAGCAGCTATGGACGAACTGGTGGTGGAAGTGCGAGGGACCAGCGGGGCGTTTTACAAGGTGCGTTTCGTGCTTTTTAACATTTATTTACACGTTAAAATGAAACAAAACGCTCCGATTTGCATGCAACAATTACCAGAATATGCAAATGTGTTGTTGTGATGCTTTTGGCTGCATGTGGGGCCTTCAGAACGGGGGGGGGGGACCTGAAAACAAACAAAAAAATAAGCAGGTTACCGAATTATAAACATGCTTTTTATGAGTTGGCGACTTTTTAACGCAAATTATTACGAAAAGTGTGCATTTGTAGACGTAATGTTGGCGGAATGGGCGTGTGTCGCGTGTGGATGTTGCACGTAAAAGTGAATGGAAGTGGCTCATTTGTCAAAACGCGCAGTGTTATTGGACTTTTAGTGTAATTTATAACACGTTTTGCAGTTAAAATGTTGCGCGTAACGGGATTTTGGCGCATGCATGGCTCCTAAACGTGCTCGTGATCAATACGGAGTGAAATATACGTGACAAAAGTAAGTTTCTATTTAGTGGAAAAGGTGATGGGCGTGTGCACATTATGAAAGTTAATGTTTGATTTCTACTTTTATTAAACAAAGAAGCCAAAAACTGCAGCTATATAATGTTATGTAATCCCTGTGTTGGTGACTGTGTTTTGGTGGTTAAAGTTGTCCTGTAATGTCCTGTGTTGTGGAGAAAGTAGGTCAGGATTATAGCTGTGGAAAAACATTAAAATATCGATATATCGTATTGTTTAATATGATGATACAGTATCGATATATCGCCGAGTGTGTTTTCTGGTCAATTCTACAAAATTATTTCGTTACAGAGACAGTTTTGTTGCTTGTTCAGAGGAAGGAAACTCATTTATGCGACACGTTTTTCTGTTTTGTAGGGTGTAACGATACGATAAACAAAATATCGTGATATCGTATCGTCAAAAGTCTCTCAGTAATATCGTGGGCTGTCACAATATATCGAATCACAAGTTTCTTTGCTTAAATTTATTGTTATAGTCGACAAAATATCGTAATAAATACAAAGATCGCAATAAATACGTGAGATGTATGTCATGAAAATATTGTACCGTAAGATTTGGATATCGTTACATCCCTACTGTTTTGACAAGTAAAATGTTTGTGTTTCATATGAACTTTGGACAAGAAGTGGTTTGACAAAGACTTTTAGTGTCACATCCACGATTTAGCCATTATTTTTTAGTGAACCGTATCGAATCGATCTGAAATATATCGTATCAAACTAAAAGTGCACTGTTTGTATCTGTACTGTTTACATATCTCGATACAGTGAGTTTTCGATTCAATACAGTTAAATAAAAAAAAAAACATGGATGTGATACTAAATTAAAGGCTGCTCGATTATGGAAAAAATCATTATCACAATTATTTTGGTCAATATTGAAATCACGATTATTCAAAACATTATTTTTTATTTACACGATGCATTTATTCAGCATTTCTCTCTCACTTTGTTATTGATAATTTACACAAAACTTTCAAATTAAAAAAAAGGTTGCAAATATGAATCTTAGAGCAGTTTTGCGATATATTAGAAATAAAATGAATAAAATAAACTTTGAACATGAAATAAGGCATAGAAAAACATAAATGTATCCAAAATATCCAGCTGTTCTACAATCTCTATATTTAAAAAATAAAATAAATATATTTATTTAGTAACTTTACTTTTAACTTTTTTTTTTTTTTTATCGACACCTGAGAATCTAGTTTTGATATTAGTTTTAGTATCTAATCGATTAGTATCTGATTTTTCGGTAGTACTGGTTTAGTCCTGGTTAAAATCTGGTACAAAGTCCAGGTTTAGTCGTGTTTTAGTTCTGTTTAGTCCTGGTTTAGACCTGCTTTAGTCCTGAAGTAATCCTGGTTAAAATCTGGTATAAAGTCCTGGTTTAAGTCCCTGGTTTAGACCTGGTACAAGGTCCTGGTTTAGTCCCATTTTAGACCAGGTTTAGTCCATTTTTAGTTCTGTTTAGTCCTGGTTTAGACCTGCTTTAGACCTGAAGTAATCCTGGTTGAAATCTGGTACAAGGTCCAGGTTTAATCCCATTTTAGATCGGGTTTATGTCCCTAGTTTAGTCCTGGTTTAGACCTGCTTTAGTCCCAAACTAATCTTGGTTAAAATCTGGTATAAGGTCCAGGTTTAGTCCCAGATTTAGTCCCTGATTTAGTCCCTGGTTTAGTCCCTTGTTTAGTCCTGGTTTAGACCTGCTTTAGTCTTGAAGTAATCCTGGTTAAAATCTGGTACAAGGTCCAGGTTTAGTCGTGTTTTAGTTCTGTTTAGTCCTGGTTTAGACCTGCTTTAGTCTTGAAGTAATCCTGGTTCAAATCTGGTACAAAGTCCAGGTTTAGTCGTGTTTTAGTTCTGTTTAGTCCTGGTTTAGACCTGCTTTAGTCCTGAAGTAATCCTGGTTAAAATCTGGTATAAAGTCCTGGTTTAAGTCCCTGGTTTAGACCTGGTACAAGGTCCTGGTTTAGTCCCATTTTAGACCAGGTTTAGTCCCATTTTTTAGTTCTGTTTAGTCCTGGTTTAGACCTGCTTTAGTCCTCAAGTAATCCTGGTTGAAATCTGGTACAAGGTCCAGGTTTAATCCCATTTTAGATCGGGTTTATGTCCCTAGTTTAGTCCTGGTTTAGACCTGCTTTAGTCCCAAACTAATCTTGGTTAAAATCTGGTATAAGGTCCAGGTTTAGTCCCAGATTTAGTCCCATTTTAGTCCCTGGTTTAGTCCCTTGTTTAGTCCTGGTTTAGACCTGCTTTAGTCTTGAAGTAATCCTGGTTAAAATCTGGTACAAAGTGCAGGTTTAGTCGTGTTTTAGTTCTGTTTAGTCCTGGTTTAGACCTGCTTTAGTCCCGGTTTAGTCCTGGTTTTAGACCTGGCTTAAGTCTCTGGTTTAGACCTGGTACAAGATCCCGATTTAGTCCCATTTTAGACCTGCGTTATTCCCATTTTATTTCTGTTTAGTCCTGGTTTAGACCTGCTTTAGTCCTCAAGTAATCCTGGTTAAAATCTGGTACAAGGTCCAGGTTTAGTCCCATTTTAGTCCTGGTTTAGTCCTGGTTAGACCTGGTAAAAATCTGGTACAAGGTCCAGGTTTAATCCCATTTTATTTCGGGTTTATGTCCCTAGTTTAGTCCTGGTTTAGACCTGCTTTAGTCCTAAACTAATCCTGGTTAAAATCTGGTACAAGGTCCTGGTTTAGTCCCTGGTTTAGTCCCTGGTTTAGTCCCAGGTTTAGTCCCATTTTAGTCCCAGGTTTAAATCCCTGGTTTAGACTTGGTACAAGATCCCGGTTTAGTCCCATTTTAGACCTGGTTTAGTCCCATTTTAGTTTAGTTTAGTCCTGGTTTAGACCTGCTTTAGTCCTGAAGTAATCCTGGTTAAAATCTGGTACAAGGTCTAGATTTAGTCCCATTTTTAGTTCTGTTTAGACCTGGTTTAGACCTGGTACAAGATCCCGGTTTAGTCCCATTTTAGTTCTGGTTTAGTCCCGAGTTTAGACCTGGTTTAGACCCGGTTTAGACCTGGTTTAGACCCGCGTTGCCAAAGTTTGTGCTTTGGATCTTCAGAGGTTTTGGAGATACTTGGACATTTTACACATTGCGTCGCTCATTAACTCTGTGATGGTGAAACGCTTGTGTAGCCGCAGTCGCCCTGAGGCAGACTGAGCCCCGACACACACACACACACACACACACACACACACACACACACACACACACACACACACACACACACACACACACACACACACACACACACACACACACACACACACACATTCATACATGGCAGTTCAGGTGAAGAAGTGCCCTAAAAAGACCTTAAATTGCTCCTCGGGTCGTGTTTAGGCCTGTCAGGACAAATACTGTAACAACTTTAATACTTTCAATACCTTGAAGCTACAACAGTCTTTATTTTATTTTATTTTGGGGGGGGGGGTTTAGTCCTGGTTTAGACCTGGTTTAGACCTGGTTTTAGTCCTGGTTTAGTCCTGATTTTAGTCCTGGTTTATTCCTGGTTTTAGTCCTGGTTTAGTTCTGGTTTAGTCCTGGTTTTAGTCCTAGTTTTAGTCCTGGTTTTGTCCTGGTTTTGTTCCTGGTTTAGCCCCGGTTTAGTCCCGGTTTTAGCCCTAGTTTACTTTTGGATTTGTCCTGGTTTAGCCCCGGTTTAGTCCCGGTTTTAGCCCCGGTTTTAGCCCTAGTTTACTTTTGGATTTGTCCTGGTTTTAGTCCCGGTTTTAGCCCTAGTTTACTTTTGAATTTGTCCTGGTTTAGTCCCGGTTTTAGCCCCGGTTTTAACCCTAGTTTACTTTTGGATTTGTCCTGGTTTAGTCCCGGTTTAGTCCCGGTTTTAGCCCTAGTTTACTTTTGGATTTTTGGTTTTCCCGGTTTAGTCCCGGTTTTAGCCCTAGTTTTACTTTTGTTTAATTTGTCCTGGTTTAGTCCCGGTTTAGTCCCGGTTTTTAACCCTAGTTTACTTTTGGATTTGTCCTGGTTTAGTCCCGGTTTAGTCCCGGTTTTAGCCCTAGTTTACTTTAGGATTTGTCCTGGTTTAGTCCCGGTTTTAACCCTAGTTTACTTTTGGATTTGTCCTGGTTTAGTCCCGGTTTAGTCCCGGTTTAGTCCCGGTTTTAACCCTAGTTTACTTTAGGATTTGTCCTGGTTTAGTCCCGGTTTTAGCCCTAGTTTACTTTAGGATTTGTCCTGGTTTAGTCCCGGTTTTAGCCCTAGTTTACTTTTGGATTTGTCCTGGTTTAGTCCCGGTTTAGTCCCGGTTTTAGCCCTAGTTTACTTTAGGATTTGTCCTGGTTTAGTCCCGGTTTTAGCCCTAGTTTACTTTTGGATTTGTCCTGGTTTAGCCCCGGTTTAGTCCCGGTTTAGTCCCAGTGTGGTTTAGGATTTTGACCCCGGGGTCAGAATTCTATTCTGATTTGTTGACCCCCATTTGAAAATCTATATTTTTATTAATAAACAACTTGAATTCTATGGAAAAGTCTTTGCATATTAATACTATATCTGCAAATTAAAACATATTGAAATATTTAAAAGTGTTTTTTGAAGAACTTAGATGCATTTTTTTATGTCAGTTATAACTTTTGAATGTTAAAAATGACTTATATTTGACTGAAAATGAGAGAAGTTGTTATTAATGAGTTAAATAATCAAAGTGATGTGTGATGATGATTTGGAATCTTGGGCTGATCAAGTTAAACAGATGATAGGAGAAGATTTGTTCAATAGTTTCTGTAATCAATAACTTCACTTAAAATTACATAAAACCAGAACAATGTAAAATACAATATAAAAAGTGACAAGATTGTTATGTATATGCAATTTTTACTTTTAATACGTCGCATTTACACAAAATACCAAAGGGTTCGGTCAAGTGTTAAAGGAGGAAACAGGGTCAGATTTTTGACATTCAAATGTCTCTTATTCAGAAACTAGAGGAACTATTGAAATAAGTAAAGTATCAGAATGTAGGAAAGAGTTACACTCCAACAGGGTCAAGTTAAACCTGTGAGATTCTTTCAACTTGTTGACAAAAAATAAAATAAAACTCATGTTGGTAACGGAGGGAATGAAATATGCAGCACTTTTTGGTCAATAAATCCAAACAGTGATAACTCTTGGTTCTCACTTCCATATCCTTAACAAACTGGTTTGAATATTTGCTTCATATAGTTTTCTACCATATGGTACAAGATTAGGTTGAAAAACCTCTGACTTTTTGACTCATGAGATTTTTTATTAAGAAAGTTCATGGTAACGGAGGGAAAAGTAACGGAGGGAAAATTGTACAAACAAGTAGAAGGTGCAGGATTTTACATCATTTGTCGCTTTTTTCTTCTGAATACTTTAATATTACTTCAAAATGAAAGAAAACTATTTCTTTTTTTTTTTTTTTATTAATATTTTTATTAAGGAATCACAATATACTCATACAAGATTTACAAATCACAATTATTTTTCCTTTTATATTTTTGTTATTTTCAAAAGGAAAACACCATCTTAATAATAAATACCAAATCCAAATATTATCAAAAATGAAGCAAAGGCAAACAATTAAAAGATAATAATAATTATGATGGTGAAAAAAAAGAAAAAATAAAATAAATAAAATTAAAAAGTAAAGAGAGAAGAGAAGACAGTAGGTGGGGGAGGATCTAAAGGCAGAATTTTTAATGATTTGCAGTATAAACAAACCCCATTTCTGTTCAAAACTTTCTTCATTAGGAAAATATTTCTATAAAATATGTCAGCCCTTCCAAGCAAATTTTTATCATTTTAAATTTTTTTTTTTTTTTTGACAAATCCTGTCCCTTCATCAACAGTTCAAAGATGGAATAACACAAGATATGATGAAATACATCCATTTATTTACATGATTTGCAGGTCTTTGAAATTTGGGAAATAATTTTTGTTCCATGTTTCATACATGGTCTGTTTAAAACATATGGAACTTTAGAACCAAAAATGGAACAGAAAAAAGGTCAACAGTTTGATAAACTAGAGCATACATATGTATCTGTTCAATACTGTTTTATATCAGATGCATTAACTTGAATTTATGGCCTTGTTTACTTCTGTTTGACCTGGACCCTGAGTCGTTTCTCCATCACAACATTCCTTATAACACCTTAAAAGAAAGTGAATATGTAGCAGTGTATAATAAAAATAAATGACATGATAAATAATGATCAGATAAGTAACGACTAAAGACAAAAGTAAGAGGAGTCAAAATCCTACAGGGGGGGTCACTTTTACTGTGGCGCTATGTTCACACCGGGGGCAGTAAACTATGAGGGGTCAAAAAAATACCATCTCACACCGGCCCTAGTGGAAAGAGTTCAACATTTCATATTTAGCCCTAAAAGTCTGATCAGTTCTACACATGCAGGTGCCCATAAAGTCATGAAAAAGTTTTGAAATATTGTGAAAAAGAGTGTGAGAGTGAGATGTGGCCGGTCACGTGTCTCCGGTGAATCTGCAGATGTTGCGCTTGGATAAATACAGCGGGAGGACGGACCTTGTCACTTAAAACGTGGTTAATCTTTTTCTTACGTTTATGTAAATGCCATTCAGCGGGTACAGGTAAAACTGGCTCCTTCTCCTGCCGTCTGAAAACCTGCCTGCGCGTGATTGATCTGATGTTTGTTCAAGCCTCTGTTTTGTTCTTCAGGCTTTTGTGAAGGACGTCCAGGAGAATTCGGTGACTGTGGCGTTTGAAAACAAGTGAGTGACGACACCGTTTGGGGTTTTTTATGTTTCGCGAGAGCGACTAAATCAAATATGTCGTGTGTTTTGTGTGTGTTTGGCGTTTTCCAGTTGGCAGCCGGAGCGACAGATCCCGTTCCACGACGTGCGGTTCCCTCCTCCGTCCGGAGCGCTCAAAGAGATCAACGAGAGCGATGAGGTCGAGGTGAGGGGTCAGGGGTCAAAGGTTGAGAATATTTTTATGTCTCTGTAGTTTTTAGGGCTGTACTCGAGTAAAGAGGCTGTGGTAAAAAATATTAGAATCTAAACAACTGTACACAGAAAAGGTAATAATACTTCTGATGACAGAGTTCCCACGGTCATGGAAATCCTGGAAATGCCCGTTCACACCAAAGCGTCAAAAAACTCCTCGACGCTTCTATTTGGAGCCTTTGTATTTGAGTTCAGACGCCCCCGACGCTCGTGTCTTTGACGTCGTGGACGAACGGGACAAAAATACTTGACGCGCGTCCGTTGCCCTGGAAACAAGAGCCCGGTCCCGGTCTTTTCCCGAAACAATGTCAGACCAGACTGAGAGACTTGAGTGTTTTTATGACATAAAACATCAGCGGAGGAAATCGACTCGACGACTGGAGCCAGTTTATATTTATACTCCACTAATGACACTGGATCAGTCCTGGTCTAGTCCTGGTCTAGTCCTGGTCTAGTCCCGGTCTAATCACGGTCTAGTCCCGGTCTAGTCCCGGTCTAGTCGTGGTTTAGTCTCGGTCTATTCAGGGTCTAGTCCTTGTTTAGTCTCGGTCTAGTCCTGGTTTAGTCCCGATCTAGTCCTGGTTTGGTCCCGGTCTAGTCTCGGTTTAGTCTCGGTCTAGTCCTGGTCTAATACCGGTCTAGTCTCGGTCTAGTCTCGGTCTACTCCCAGTCTAGTCCTTGTTTAGTCCCGGTCTAGTCCTGGTCCGGTCCTTGTTTAGTCCTGGTTTAGTCCTGGTTTAGTCCTGGTTTAGTCCCGGTCTAGTCTCGGTTTAGTCATGGTTTAGTTCTGGTTTAGTCCAGGTTTAGTCCTGGTTTAGTCCTGGTCCAGTCCTGGTTTAGTCCTGGTTTAGTCCCGGTCTAGTCCCGGTCTAGTCTCGGTCTAGTCTCGGTCTAGTCCTGGTTTAGTCCTGGTTTAGTTCTGGTTTAGTCCTGGTTTAGTCCTGGTTTAGTCCTGGTTTAGTCCTGGTTTAGTTCTGGTTTAGTTCTGGTTTAGTCCTGGTTTAGTCCTGGTTTAGTCCTGGTGTAGTCCTGGTGTAGTCCTGGTGTAGTCCTGGTTTAGTCCTGGTTTAGTCCTGGTTTAGTCCTGGTTTAGTCCTGGTTTAGTCTGGTTTAGTCCTGGTGTAGTCCTGGTGTTAGTCCTGCTCTGGTCCTGGTGTAGTCCTGGTGTAGTCCTGGTTAGTCCTGGTTTAGTCCTGGTTTAGTCCTGGTTTAGTTCTGGTTTAGTCCTGGTTTAGTCCTGGTGTAGTCCTGCTCTAGTCCTGGTGTAGTCCTGTCTAGTCCTGGTGTAGTCCTGGTGTGTTTAGTCCTGGTTAGTCCTGGTTTAGTCCTGGTTTAGTCTGGTTTAGTTCTGGTTTAGTCCTGGTTTAGTCCTGGTTTAGTCCTGGTTAGTCCTGGTTTAGTTCCTGGTTTAGTCCTGGTTAGTCCTGGTTTAGTCCTGGTTTAGTCCTGGTCTGGTCTAGTCCTGGTTAGTCCTGGTCTGGTCCTGGTTTAGTCCTGGTTTAGTCCTGGTGTTTGTGGTGTTTATATTTATTATATATTTATTCTTCGTTCATGTTTGTGGTTCTGGTTCTGGGGTTTTTCTTCCTGATAAAAACGTCGCTGCGTCTCTGGATACTCGTCTCTGATTGGTCGACGCGGCGCTTCTGACGCCAAAAGTTCAGCATTTTCAACTTCTTGACGCCGACGCCAAAACGCTCAAGACGCAACGCAAAAACGCAGGACGCTCTAGTCGCGTCCACATCGACTTTACATAGAAACTGGACATGAACTCATGAACTAACCATTTGCATGTTTACAAATGCATATTTACGTTCACATTTGAACATTTATTAATGATTAGTAAACTATGAGAGAATGATTTACTAATAATGAAAATGCAATGATAATTCAGGCAGCTATTCAATTCCAGAGAAACAGTAATGCATTATTAGTAAATCATTCTCTCATGGCTTACTAATCATTAATAAATGCTCAAATTTGGACTTAAATATACATTTACAAATGCACACAAATGGTTAGTTCATGAGTAATTAAGAAGTATTGAGTAACTATTTACAGCTCAGGCGAATTAAGTGCAAGTTAAGTGCTAATTCAGGTAGTAATTAAGTAGTTATTAAGTGTGAATCATTATTAATTAAGTCTTTGTTCATGCTTTATTAAGGCTAAATAAGGTGTAGTTATTATAAAGTGTTTCCATATTTTCCTTTTTGTGTTTGAGGTTTACTCCAGAGCCAACGACAAAGAGCCGTGCGGCTGGTGGCCCGCCAAGGTCCGAATGGTCAAAGGAGAAGTGAGTCCGACACCACAGACTTCAGACTAAACACTGAACACTGCAAGAGTCTTAACGAATCATCAGGAAATCTAGAAATAACCTGTTCTCTTACGCAGGCTTCAGAAATAAAACAGATAAACACGATTTTTAAAAATAGAGTTGTTAAGTGATGATGTCACCTCGGGGTCTAACCAGAAACTCCACAGCTGAAACTTTGTTCGTTATTCATCAAAGTAGGAACAGTTTCCTTTCGAACTGCATCAAATATGTGAATAATAACAGAAGATTATCAGTGTGTACCGTGTTTTTCAGAGTATTAAAAAATGCGCAATGAAGAAAAAAAAAACATGTATAAGTCGCACTTTTGGAGCTGACATTTCCTGTGTAAAGTCAAGTTGTAGTAAAAACACTAGAAGAGAAAACAACAGACTGTTAACGTCACATATGAACAGTTCTTCAGATAAACTAGAACATAAACAACAGAACAGAACAAGTTTAACAAACTCTCCATCTCACTCCAAATCACTGAATCCATTCAGTTCTTCATCCTCGGTGTCACTTCTGAACAACTCGACCTCCGGAGGTAAACAGAGCGACGCAAACTCTTCTGCGTCGCTGTCGTCAGACTCACAGTGCAGCTTTCTCAGGACGGGCGGGGGGAGGAGCAAAAGTCGGACTTTCATAGTTTCCCCAAATAGTGCCTGTTTATGTGCAGAAGATACAATGTGAAAAGAGTTATTTTGCATGAGATGGGACCTTTAACTCTTTCCCCCATGAAGACGACATTTGACGACCTCCTTGTTTCCTTAATGACGTGTTTTGACTCCTGCTGTTTCACTAAAGACGTGATTTGACGACCATTAGAAACGGTTTTGGTTTTTCACATGTAAACAGAGGCTGTGATAGGTGGAGCCACTACAACCCACACTAGACTGACCAATAGGATTCAAGGAGATGTTTTCGCCGATTTTTTCCGAAGTTAATCGAAGTAGTGACGATTGTAGCTTCCGGAAAAAACACAACACGAAACACGAGCAATGGAAAGATCGCGGTGCTGCGGCGCACAGTTTTAGAAATAATGAGGAGCGGACGTATTTTATGGATAAGTTTAGAGAAAGTGACTTTTATAGATTTCAAAGTGATGATGAAGTTGATTATAAAGTGGAAAACAGCGACGGACTTTCAGAGAGTGAAACATACGAAGGTGAGAATGTCGCTGATGTGTCTGTGTGGAGTCCTGCGATGTCCAAACAAACTATCAGGGGCTTTATACTCGATTATGAACCAAAACTGCCCTGAAATCTGGATGTTTCTCAGGCGAGTCCTTTAAAATATTTCAGTCTTTTTTTCCAAGATGCGATGTTTGACAGAATCACTACAGAAACAAACACTTATGTGGAGCTCTGCACACGAGAAAGTGACCAAGATGACAAATACTGAACACACACTGACGGGGAAGAGTTTTATTATTATATTATTATATTATAATAAGATAAATGAGTTGAATAAGTAAAATGGAAAAAATGAATTAGGTGCACACAGGTGAACAACAGGTAAAAACAGGTGAACACTTGGCTTTACTGTATGTGATGATATGAAATGTGTTTAAATACTTTGACAAAGTATATTTTAATTTTTTTTATGAATATAGTTTTCAGAACATGCAGATATCAGAAGCTGAATATAGTTTTTTTGTTTTCGATTTTGCACCTGACCAGGTAAACTCTCATTTTCAGTGAGCTGTTATAAACCTGTAAATGAGTTGAATCACATTTAAACATCCAGAAATGAAGAGTTCAGAGTCTGAGGTTTCCAGAGATACAAATATGTCTGTGTTACAATTAAGTTCATGAGGTAAAAATCATTTATAATCACTCGTGGAAGTCGGTTTTCTTTTATGCAGTGATGCTCTAGACCAGGGGTGTCAAACTCATTTTGTTCCGGGGTCGTGTCCAACCGACTTTGATCCCAAAGTGTCCGGATCAGAAAACTCATGTCATATAAACCCCAAAAATAACAATAAGTTCAAATATTTGTGCAGAGAAACACAAATCTATTACAGAAATCTTTTTTAATAGATGAACTCTTTCTTTTACAAAATATTATAATATTATGAACAACCTGAAACTTTAAAGAAAAATACAATTTCAACCCAAAGTTTTAACATGAACTTGTATGTAAATAGGAATAAGTCCATTTTTGTTGTAAAATCCTGCACTCGGCTCCACTTTTCTCATGTTGGACATTTTTCTGATGAGGGTGTCACGGTCAACAGTCAAAACGATCGTCCTTTAAGAGCGTTTGGAAAGAGACAAGTCTTCATTTGTGCTGCTCTGGTGGGAGGGGCCACGTACAGAGACGCTGGAGACGCTGCTGTGATAAACACCACAGAAAATTAACAAGATTTTAATAGAAAATATCATTCAAATATTTTAGTAGAAAATCAGCCGAGGGCCAGATTAAAGGTCTTGGAGGGCCGGATCTGGCCCCCGGGCCGTATGTTTGACACCTGTGCTCTAAGGGGAGCCTCAGTCATATATGTCTGGGTTGTTCCTAGTGGGCGTCCAGGGGGGAAAGAGTTAATCGTGTGTCGTGCTTCGTGTAGTAAACATGGGGGTAACGAGAATCGATCAACGAGAACCTCACGACCAGCTCCCGATCGACTATCGTTGGCCGCAAGAAAATCAAACCTGTTCGTGAGGGTTTCGCGCCGCTGAAGTCGATCATATGGTGTGAGAAAGTAAATCGTGAGCTGTGAACTTTTAAACTCTGCAATTTCGTCGTACAGCAGAGTGAAACCATCGTGAAAAAATCCCCCGTCACAGTTATAAACACAGACCTGAGTTTGACCCTGTTTGGTTCCGTTCTTTTCAGTGACATCACATTTAACAAGTCTAATAATAAACTAAAACATGTCTGTTTTTAAACTGATAGAAAAGTACGTTTGATTCTAAATAACATGCTGCCTTCTCTTTTCTAACCCAACCAAACTCTGAACCCCGTTGCAGTTCTACGTGATCGAGTACGCCGCCTGCGACGCCACGCTGAACGAGATCGTGACGCTGGAGCGATTACGGCCCGTCAACCCGAACAAAGGAGCCGCCAAGTCCACGTTCATCAAGATCAGGCTGGACGTACCGGAGGACCTGCGGCAGATGTGAGGGACACGGGGAGGGCACCTGACGCACGCACGGGCACGGGGAGGGCATCTGACTCAGTTCCTAAACGACGTGACCTCTGTGTTTTCAGGTGCTCCAAAGAGTCGACTCACAAAGATTTTAAAAAGGCCGTGACTGCGTTCAGCGTCACCTACGACTCGGAGAAGAAACAGCTCGTCATTCTGGTGAGTCTGAGTCTGAACATTTCACTGGATCTTCAATTAGGACTCATGAACTTTATCTTAAATGGAAATGAATGATACTGTTTGTACTAGAGCCCGACCGATCTGGATTTTGTTGTGGCCGATATAATCACCGATATATTTAGTGATGTAAAAATTCACTTTAAGTCTTGAATTATTTAAAAAAAAACTTAGGTTTGGCTCTAGTGGATTTTAATCTGGGTTTATTTAGGCAACATTTATTGTTATTCTGCCTTTTTACATGATATGTCATAGGACTAAGGCAGGTCTAAAGCAGGACTAAACCAGAACTGAACCAGGACTGAAAAAGGACTAAAACAGATCTAAACCATGTGTAAAACAGGACTAAACCAGAACTTAACCGGGACTGAGTGTCGGGACTCGGTCTCTATCTCTCTCCCTCTCTCGACCTCAAGATTAGTCCTGGTTTATTTATTTTATGCTGAATATGTTTATGCACATTTTTGTTTTATCCTATGCACACACATATTTTTGAAAGTTTTGTTTTGAGCCGCTGCCTGCTGTCAAACTCCCACGAGTCTGTACGAGACGTGAAGAGAAAAAAAGTGAGAGAAAGAGAAAACACAGCTCCCGTCATTTGCTTCAAAGAGCCGCTTCGTTCACGACCGACTCATCACTACTAGCGAGTAAAGAAACTACCGCTATTAGTCTTTAGCTGTAAATGCTGCGCGCCGCGGTAATTAATTATATGCGCAAATGTCATCATTCACACGTCTATTCAGAGCTCATTTACATCAGTGCAGGTCCAGTAACAAATATACGACCAATACAGTCACTTTACAATAGACCAACAGCTAATCGCTAACCTATCAGAACGAACCAAAACTAGCTTCAAAGTCGACATATTATGAACACTCACCGCTCACACAGGCTCCTCCCACATCACAAGTCTGAACTAATAAAAGTCCTTTTAATCCAGACTCAAACCGATTGTCTGTAAAAAGAAAATAATCTCAGTGTTGCACATGGATCTGTGTCTGCGAATGTAAACAAACACACATGACTCTGTGGTGTGTTCAGGGACAGTACGACACACACAGACAAATGACTCCGCAGATAAATACTGATGTGGAGCCACATATTTGGACATTTATCTGTCTGTAAATTGGATTAAATGAACATAATGTAGAGAGTCAAAGCTTTATAATGAGGTATAACATGCCCACGGGAAATATCGGCCCCTATCAGCGAGCATATCGGCCGATAATATCAGCCAACCGATATATCGGCCGGGCTCTAGTTTGTACACAAAATAATTCAAAATGCTTCACAGAACAATTAGAGGGAAGATTTAGTCGTCCAAGTTAGGGATGAGCATGATGAGTGGACTATTCAATAATTGATCATTAAGAAGTTCGTCGATCAGTGTAGGTCTTTGTGTGTAACATAGTGTGAGGAGAGGAGGCTGCGTCTGGCACAAACACTGGAGTTACAGCCTCACAGTTCCACGTTTGGGCTCTGGCTCCTTGGAGACGCCTCTCCTCTTTTTCAGTGTCCCGGTTTTGTAATGGTGCACGGAAACGCAGTATCCCAGTTACTGCAACATAAAGTTGAGTCACATGTGTCCAAAAGACAAACACTTTCCAG
>NW_026571207.1:967063-994563 GCF_026225935.1 Boleophthalmus pectinirostris | reverse complement strand
TCCAAAACCAAAATAAAAAAACGTGTAACGATTAGTTTTTTCAGTTTTCGATTTTGTGTTTAAATGCAGATTGGAAAAAATGGATAACGACCGTTTCCTGTTTACGTGACTTCAGTGACTACAATGCCGGACTTATTGCACCACGTACGGACTGAACCAGGACTGATCCAGGAGCAGGACCAGAGCGGGACTGAGACCGAGACAAGACCGAGTGGTTCCGACTGGACATCGTCTGTGCCCGCTGGTTCTGTGCCGGAGCTCAAAGCTGAGAATGGCTGTGGACCCCAGGTCTGGACGTGCTGCTCGGAGTCCTCCACAGCTCGGAGTCCACGACTGGTTCCGAGTCTGGTCCCGCTCTCAGTCCCGGTCTGGTCACACCAACGAAAACAAACTGGTCCCTAAGAGCTTGGATCAGTCCTGGTTCAGTCCGTACGCGGTGCAATAGTCCGGCATTGCAGTCACGGACGTCACGTAAACAGGAAACGGTCGTTATCTGTTTTTTCCATTCTTTATGCACTAATTTACATAAACTAAGTGAAGATAAAACTCCAGCTCTTGTGTCGCTGATGTGGTTCAGTTTCTGTCAGATTAAAAGACATGACTCAGGTGAATACAGGTTAGTGTGACCAGATTTGTGTTTGTCAAAACCAGGACACCGTACGGATGGAGGGAGGTGGAGACTCGTCATCCACATTGAGCGACTCTCACCTGGTAAAACTTTTTCCCACTGGACACAAAAACATATGTGCTGCTTTATACACTGTGCACATGGACTCACACTTGTCCCAACGCAACGGAAAGTGTGGAATTTCTTGTACAAATTATCGTTAAATCCACATTTGTGCTTCGGTTCGTTACAGACTGACCCACTGTTTGTGTCTCGCTCCTTCTGATGCAGAGACACATGTACACACCTGTTTGGTCACGACACACACAGCAACATACATTCGGTTTGTCGATTAAAATGAACGTAATCGAAGAAATTCTTTATGATCAATTATCGATTAATCGACTAATCATGCCCATCCCTAATCACTGCCATGATTTAGACTTTTATTTTCACTGAATCGTATTGAATGATTTGAAATGAAAAGTTTTAGAACACCCTAGTTTTTCCAGTTATTTGTTGCAGTTTAAGTCGTGCAAGTCCAGTGAAAAAAACTGAACAGACAGAGGTTTTAAAAAAAGATAAAAGAACAAAACACAAGTCCAATTTCTGCCAAAACCACCTCAGGAAAAAAGAACAAGATGGTAAAACTTGAAAATCTGGAGTGTCCAGCAGCAGCACAGTGTCCAGACTTAAACCCCGTGGAGCTGGTTTGGGATGAACTGGACTGAAGAGTGAAGCAACCGACAAGTGCCACACATTTATGGAAACTTCTGCGACAGACTTGGGAAGAACTTTCTCAACAATATTTGATTTGTGTTGTAAAAAGAACGAGCCACGAGTGTTTTCAGCTGTTCTATCTGACAAACGTCGACACACACGTCAGTCTAAAGTTTAGAATGAGTTTTGGTCAAACAGGAAAAAACTGGAAAAAATTTGGTGTTCTAAAACTCTGGATATCGTATCGAATCGAAAGCTCACTGTATCAAGACATGTATCGTATCGGCAACTTCTCAGCGATACCTGCCCTAATACTGTGGACACTTTAAAGGTTGTATAGAGGATTTTTTAAGGGAAGAGAAATACAGCGACAGTCCTTTTTTCAAATGTTGTGCATGTGTGACACCACCTTCCTCCTTCACAGCCTCAGTAGAAACATCTCCTCCCGCCTCCTGACTTTAGAAATCACGCTTGTTTACATCCAGTGCGCGTTCAGAATTACTGTTGAAGTTTCCTGTCTAGAAGTAATTTAATGACCGATGCGTCAGTTTTTAGACTCTCCGTCTGCTTCGTTCACGCAATCGCTGGAAGGAATCTCCCAGAATCACCTCAGTTTGTCTTCGCTCCTTTTCTCCTTCTCTTCTTCTTCTTTCAGCGACCTCAAAAACTGACTTTCTTTCGCGGCGAACTGGTCGTGGATTCTCGTCCGCCATCGCTGCAAACTTTGTGCGAATTGCGAGGAAGCGACAGTTTAAAAAACCCGCTAAGAACCGCCGCATAAACCACGTAATCCCAGCGCGTCGGCGAGTCAGTTACACTAGAAACGTAAGAAGTTTGATTGACAACCTAACAGCCAATAGAAAATGAGGGAGCCTCGTTTTCTATTGGCTGATGTTTATCTGGCCTCAACACGTCCACAGTTGATGGATTTTCATTCTTTTTTTTTTTTTGGTCATCATAATTACAATTCTGCTGCGTCTCTGTAATGGTGTTTTAAACTTTCACTGACAATTTGAAACAAAAAAAAAATCCTCCATACAACCTTTAAACCAGTAATGTCAAACTCAGGCGAGATCAAATCAAATCTGTTTTAGAGCTGCGCGCGGCTACAGATCGACTATAGAGACATTATTTATTTAAAATGTTATTATTTTATATTTTGCTTAAACACTGAATCTAGAACAAGCAAAACTATTATTAAACATTTATTTTAATAAGAAAAGGTTTAACGTTACATATCTCGAAAGAAGAGAAAACAAGCTGATGTTGTTGAAACGTTTCAATAAATATTCACGACTTGGTCCCAGTTTTTAATTTTGGCCTCTGTGAATTTGAGTTCGACACTCCTGCTGTAAACCAGAGCATCAACATCTCCATGGAGACAAACAGGTTGCGGACCCCCTCCAGAAAAGTTACACAGTGCACCTTTAACAACAGTTCTGAAGGGAATTATTCTGAGCTTTCGGTTGGTCAGAAATAGAAGTCATTTTGTCCATAAAATGACTTGGACAGTTATGGACGGTCCCCATATTCTCCCGTGACAATGAAAAGCAGTTTTTATGCTTTTTCTCACTGCTATTTTAAAGTTTCCTGTTATTTTCTGGTTTCATGGATCTTATTTTCCTGTTTTATCATTGTTGTTGTTCTTCTTCTTCAGGGGATGGTTCCGTTTGTGTTCGTGGGGACGAAGGAGGCCATTTCTAACGCTACGGTTCTGCTGGACTACCACCTCAACTACCTCAAGGTCTGATCTCAACCACGTTTTAACACTCTCACCGTAACATTTGTGTAATAAACAAAAGACTCCTGTTGGTTTTCAAAGGCTTTTAGTCCTTCTCAAATAGTGGTGTGACAGAGATAATGAAACAAACTACACTCTCTCCCGAAAGCGAAGACGAGTAAATATGTCGAAGTGTCCGTAGCGCTCGGCTTCACTGTGACGACGGTGGGAAACGAGGAAAGACCGCTGTGTTTACTGTGTCTAAAAGTGTGGACAGTGGACAGCATGAAGACAAATAAATTCTGGCGTCACTTTATAACATTACACCCCAATCACGCTGAGGCCCCGTTTACACGTAGCCGGGTATTTTAAAAAAAGAAATAGAATATTTCCCTCCCTCCGTTTTCCAAAAAAACATCATGCACACGGCATCGTTTTCAAAAAAGTTTCCGTTTACGCTAACCCGGATAAATACGCCTTCGAGCGCCGCCAGAACTACACCGAGCCTCTGGGAACACCTGGATTACACTCAAACCTGTAGCATTTATTTTATTACAGTTGTAAGTTTTACTCAATAATACCTTGAAAAACAACGTGCATTAGTGAGCGGCTCGCCTCTCCACAGATCTGTTAAAGAAGTGGTAAAATCACTGACCTCCGAGTCGTCGTTCATCTCTGCTCATGGATCTGATCCATCAGTGTGTGGAAATGAAACACATGAAAAGTGTTTCAGCAGAACAAACAGATGAGCTGAAGTGGGGGGTGGTTTTTAAAAATCCCCGTGTACGTGTAAACGAGGCCTGAGAGGACGCTTGAGTTTTTCAGCAAAAATGTGCCGAATATCGCCAACAATCGTCCCGCTTTGTAAATACAAACGAGAGTATTTATAGTCGTGGCGGAGAGTGGAAAGGCGCAAAATGTTTTCTTCTTCCGGGGGGGGAGGGGTAACAGAAAATAAATGAGAAGCAGAGCATAATGTTCATGATTCAATCTTAAGGAGCTCAGAGGGATGGGTTTTGGGCTCAGAGTTATGGCAAAGAAATGAGCTAAGCTAAGACACTTTTAAGTAGTGCAATTTAACACAAAAAGAGCCACATTTCCTCCTCCGTGGTCTTCTGTCTGCTCCAAATCACTTTTTTTGTTTTGTTTTTTACCCAGGATTGTCTGTGGACCTCTCGTTTAAAAACACCACAGACTGATCTCTGACCATCTGACATGTCTGAGTCTCTCTATTAAAAATTAAAAACTGTCTGGCCCCAGAATGAACATTGCATCACAAGTGGGTCCGGTCAAACAGAAGTAAACAACACGGCCAAAAATTCAAGTTAATTCATCTGATATAAAAATGTATTGAACAGATACATATGTCTCTAGTTTATTAAACTGTTGACCTTTTTTCTGGACCATTTTTGGTTCTAAAGTTCCATATGTTTTAAACAGACCATGTATGAAACATGGAACAAAAATTATTTCCCAAATTTCAAAGACCCAAAAATCATGTAAATAAACTGATGTATTTCATCATATCTTGTGTTATTCCATCTTTGAACTGTTGATGAAGGGACATGATTTAAAAAAAAAAATGTATTTAAAATGATAAAAATTTGCTTGGAAGGACTGACATATTTTATAGAAATAGTTTCTTTCATTTTGAAGTAATATTAAAGTATTTGGAAGAAAAAAGCGACAAATGATGTAAAATCCTGCACCTTCTACTTGTTTGTACAATTTTCCCTCCGTTACTTTTCCTCCGTTACCATGAACTTTCTTAATAAAAAATCTCATTAATCAAAAAGTAAGAGGTTTTTCAACCTAATCTTGTACCATATGGTAGAAAACTATATGAAGCAAATATTCAAACCAGTTTGTTAAGGATATGGAAGTGAGAACCAAGAGTTTTCACTGTTTGGATTTATTGACCAAAAAGTGCTGCATATTTCATTCCCTCCGTTACCGACATGAGTTTTTAAATTTTTTGTCAACAACTTGAAAGAATATGACAGGTTTAACTTGACCCTGTTGGAGTGTATCTCTTTCCTACATTCTGATACTTTACTTATTTCAATAGTTCCTCTAGTTTCTGAATAAGAGACATTTGAATGTCAAAAATCTGCCTGTTTCCTCCGTTAACACTTGACCAGACCCAAGTGGAATATTTTACAGAATGTTCTTTTCCAAACCTTAAACCCAAACCCCGTGTCTCGTGCAGGAGGTGGACCAGCTGAGACTGGAGCGTCTGCAGATCGACGAGCAGCTGAGGCAGATCGGAGGAGCCGGACCGGGGACCGGCCCCAGGAACGCCAAGGACAAAGTCTACGTGTTCGACAACGGCAACAACGCGGGGAGAGCGGAGAGAGGAGAGCGAGGAGAGAGGGGGGAGAGGGGGGAGAGGGGGAGGCCCTACGGAGGGAGGGGCCGAGGACGCAGAGGAGCGTTCACATCAGGTAAAGCACAACTCCACGCTCTGGTTTCATCTGGTTATTGGATATAAAATTAACAGACTTTTACTGCCACCTGTTAGAGCAGATTGGGATTTTTAAAAACCTCTAACGGTGATTTACACGAGGACTTAAGAACCGTGTCGTGTTATGCCGATTTAGCGAAGAAAATGAGTTCAGTTGCATGAAATATCTTAAATAGTGAGACAGATCTGAGTCCTGCTGCGATACACACTCCTCTGTGAGTTTATGGAGATAAAAAAGGGAGGAGGACGGGAGGAGGAGTAGGAGCGAGGACGGGAGGAGGAGGAGCGAGGACGGGAGGAGGAGGAGCGGAGGACGGGAGGAGGAGGAGCGAGGACGGGAGGAGGAGGAGGGAGGACGGGGAGGAGGAGGAGTGGAGGACGAGGAGGAGGAGGAGGAGGACGGGAGGAGGAGGAGCGAGGACGGGAGGAGGGAGGACGGGAGGAGGAGGAGGGAGGACGGGAGGAGGAGGAGGAGGACGGAGGAGGAGGAGGAGGACGAGGAGGAGGAGGAGGAGGACGGGAGGAGGAGGAAGGAGGACGGGAGGAGGAGGAGGAGGACGAGGACGGAGGAGGAGGAGGAGGAGGGAGGAGGGAGGAGGAGAGGAGGAGGAGGAGCGAGGACGAGGAGGAGGAGGAGCGAGGACGAGGAGGAGGAGGAGGGAGGGAGGACGGGAGGAGGAGGAGGAGGAGGACGAGGAGGAGGAGGAGCGAGGACGGGAGGAGGAGGAGGAGGAGGACGAGGAGGAGGAGGAGGAGGACGGGAGGAGGAGGAGGGAGGACGGGGAGGAGGAGGAGGGAGGACGGAGGAGGAGAGGAGGAGGAGAGGAGGAGGAGGAGGAGGAGGAGGAGGACGAGGACGGGGAGGAGGAGGAGGACGGAGGAGGAGGAGGAGGACGGGAGGAGGAGGAGGAGGAGGAGGAGGAGTGAGGACTGGTTTAGACCTGGTTTTAGACCTGGTTTTAGACCTGGTTTTAGACCTGGTGTAGACCTGGTTTTAGACCTGGTTTGATGTCCAGCAATGAGTGGAATTACCGAGGAAAAAAAACAAAAAACGGATTTAGCCCAAAATGTAAAAACAGTAAAATCCCTCTGTGTAATCTATTTATTTCAACAAAGTAACTGTAATCCAATTACCACTCACTGAAACAGTAACTGTAACTGAATACAGTTACTCATAATTTGTACTCTGATTACTCCGGTACATGTAATCTGTTACTCCCCAACACTGACTGTCGGTAACTCCAGTGTTCGTGTCAGCGTTTGGGAATCGAGAAAGTCACTTACACATTTAAAAACTAATTTAATACGAGTGCAGAGACTAAAAATCCAGAAGTATCAACATGTGTGTCAGAAGAAGAGCTGTATCAGTGTGTCTCATAAACTTTCCTGATGGGCTCAAACTTGTGTCGGCGAGGAGGGAGTGGAACGTGTCAGGTTCAGCGGCTTTTTCAGGATCTGGGCCGTTTGCCACGACTGCAGAGTGAAGGTGAATACGTCGACTAAAACGCCGTGTTTTGTTTCTCCAGGCACAAACTCGGAGGCGTCGAACGCGTCAGAGACGGAGTCGGACCACAGAGACGAGCTCAGCGATTGGTCGCTGGCTCCGGCCGACGAGCTGATGACAGGAGGCGGGACTTTGCCCCGGCGCAGCGGCGAGGGCAGGAGGCGGGGCAGTGGGGCGGGGCTACGAGGGAGAGGAGGGAGAGGAAGAGGAGGGTACAAAGGTGAGAGAAATGTCTATTTATTTATTATTTTACTCGACAGAAACGGTTAAAACCAAAACAAATGCCTTAAATATGACTCTAACGTGAGTTAAAGAGGGAACATTCCACATCAGAAACCTGCCTGAAGAGTTTATAGAGTCATCCAGGCATGTTTGAGTCATCTAGAGATCTCTCCTGGGCCCTATTCAAACCCTCCTTACGTTTAGCAATACAAGGATGAACATGGCTCCGCCCACAAACCCACATCACCCTTGCTCCACGTTATTTTTTGGCAAATGCAGCATTTTGAAAACAATAAAAAGGTAAAATATGTGACGTGTTTCAGTTAATTCCCCAGAGAAGTTAAATACGTCCTGTTTCTCTTCCGGTTTATTTACTGTTAACGATTCATTTCACAAACACTTGGACTCGTGTGTAACGTAAAATAAACATGTTTATAAAGTAAACTATGACAGTGCGGGGTGTCCCAAAAATTTGACGGAATTTTGGGAATTCTTCTTGAAATAACCTCTAATTTTTAGCCCCAAAAACGTCATCACCGTCTAAACGAAAGGCACGTCCCATAAAATATTTAGTCGTTTTCAGCCGCGAGTAAACAGGCCCTTATACAAGAAATGTCCTATTTTGGACCAATTTGATCCCCGCTAACAGTAAAGAGACATAAACTGCCATTTGTTTAGTTAAAATACAAAAAAATCTGCTTAAAAACGACCAAAACACAAAGAAAACATGACTGTACTGACTCAGTTTTCCTCAATTATTGCACTCGTTTCACAATTTTATTACCGTAAATTCCGAACTATAAGCCACTACTTTTTTCTCCCACTTTGAACCCTGTGGCGAATAAAACAACACGGCGAATATGTGGATGGATTCTTTGTTTGGCACATTATCCATTTGTATATACAAGTTTGGGACGTTTGATTTTTCACGCTAAGTTCAGCCCAAATACGACACATGAAATCAACACAATCTGACCCTGGATTTTATTCTTTGCTCCTAGTTCATTTCCTAATGTTTTATAGAAGTATCAGATCGGGACTCGGTATCAGCAGATACTCAAAATCAAATGACTCGGACTCAAAATGTGATCGGGACATCCCTAGAACTGACCCAACGCAAAAAGACGACAAAATCTTTCAGAGGCGATAAAAGCAAACGGACTGAACTTGTAAACGTTCTCGAAGACGTGGACACCTGCGGCTTTTATTCAGGTGCGCTCAGTAGTCCAGAAAATTCTGTAGGGTCAGTCCGTTTTCAAGGAATCTCCCCCGTGAGCCATTTCAGATTTGGCTGAAAAATTTTCTAAAAATTTCTAAAATCACCAAATGAAAGAATCTCAAATTTTAGCTCAGTCCCTTGAGTCGTTCCTGAGTTATGTCCCATTGAAATTTTGGGGCCATGTTCACTTTTTCTGAAGCCTTAATTTATAAACATGTTTGAGAGACCAGAACTTCATCAAAAATAGAGCGAGGAAGCTGAAAACGTGTATTACTGTAGATTCTTGGTCATAGATTCTGAATTTCTTGTCAAATATTGTGTATCTTTATTAAGGGGGGGCGTTGTGGGCCCCCAAAATCTCACATTTAGTTGACGCTCAATTTTTTATTTTTATTTTTGAGGTCCAAGATCTATTTACTCCAAGCAGATATTTACAAACAAACTGTTGAACCTGAATAATTGAGAGAATGACCATTTCTGACACAAATCTCACACTTTTCTGAGTTTTCATGTGGACGGTGTAGAGTCCCAAATATGGTCACAGAATAAATGTGATCTTTTTGGCCCCTACTTTGGAGCCTCGGTTCCCCATGTGGACACAGTTACAGTAGATGTTGATTAAAATTTTTTACGAGAGAAACTTTGGCATATTCAGATTAGTTTAAATCAGTGGTGCTCAATACGTCGAACTCGATCTACCAGTCGATCGCCAAGGTCGTGTGGGTAGATCGCCGTGTCTCATCTCGGTTTGGACTCGGTCTTGTCTCTCACTCGAGGTCTGACACTCAACAAGTGTGATCATATTTCATTGCGGCCGCTGCTGTTGGTAATAAACTTGTAGCGGGTGCAGGAGCGTGTGGGGCGTCTCAGTGCAGCCTGTGCGCTCATTTGAAACCCGCGGAGACTCTACGGCGCATCACAAACACACACGCTCCCTATGCACGGCTCGTCTGCGACAGCGTGTGCCCTCGTGTACCAGCGTGCATCACAGGGCAGGTTCAACTTCCTAAACATCCTACCTGTCCACCTGCCTCACGTCAGCACGCCGCCCCTCGCCTTTTCACGCTCTCGCTCCTTCCTGCGTACAGCCAACACAAGCCCCTCCCACAGTGCGGCTGATTAGAAGAGCAAGACCAAACGTGAAGCAAAAACCAGTCTAAATTTGTGTTCCAGTGTTGGCACAAAGCAGGTCTACAGCATAGAGCGGATCTACAGAACAGACCTACTGCCACATTTGGCTGAAGTTTGTCTAACAAAAGTGACAAATGCATCTGTGTTTGTCACGATGTGCGTTTGGTTTGGTAAACGTGCAGAGGCTGGTAAATATCACTGCAAAACCAGAAAAGAATGTAACTCCAGTTTGGAACTTTAAAAAACAGGTTTAAAAATCTTCCTTCACTTTTTTCACAGTTTTGTGTAAAGTGCCAGAGGAAGTTCTCTTAAAGAAGAGGTTCTCAAACTGTGGGGGAGGGTCCAAAAAAGGGGCACAGAGTGTTTCAGTGCAGTTTGTTTGGCTTTGTATTAGGTCGATCATTTTGACTTGGTCATTTTGTAAGTAGCTCGCACGATGAAAAAGTGTGAATGTAATAAAAACATCGACTATTAACTTCCTTCATTTCAAACGGAATTTTTGAAAACGAGCTCTCACGGGTCATTTTTGGTTGAGCTTATGGACTTTTTCACCTGATAGAAAGGTTCAGTTATCTTTAATAGATTTAAACACTAACATTTGAGATTCTTTCAGTCGGTGATTTTATAAATTTTCCTCGATGTCCCTGTTTTTTTTATTTTGAAATTCTGGTCACTCTAGTTTTGAGCTTTACAGATGTGGACAGACGAATAATAAAGAGTTACTCAAACAAAAAAAATGTGCGAATGAAACAAAACACAAGTCCAGGTCTGAATTAAACCTCACACGAGTCCGTTTTGAGTAACACGAGACCTTTTAAACACCGTCTATTTTTACTCCCACTGCTTTATTTCTCATTAAAAGTTACGAATTCCAAAAAAAAGAATAAAAGCGTCGTATAAAAATGTTGGTGTTGGTGAGTCAGAGGTAAAATATTTCTCGGAGCGTTTCCTCAAATCAAAAGCCCGAAATGGATCAAATAATGAGATCTGTGTGAGTCCTCGTCTTTTAAAGGTCCTCGTTAAATCTGCTCCCGAAGAAAAACCAGACCAAACACCGGAGGGAAACAAAAACAAAACAAACAAAAAACAGGACGATTCTCACAGAACGGGCTGTAATTACCGAGTCCGACCACATGAAACAGAACCCGGGACGGAGTTTAAAGCCACACTGTGGCACTTTTTCACTTTCAGCAGGTTTTACGGCTCAAAAATGCCAAGAAAAACAGACATTGTGAGTGTGAGCGGCGTCGCCTCTCCACAGATCTGACCTGGAACTTGCTCCAGTTTGGTCTCGATGAACATAGAACGGTTTAATGCCAGACTGTGGAACATTCTAGGACTAAACCAGGACTAAACCAGGTCTAATCTAAGACTAAACTAGGTCTAAACCAGGACTAAATCAGGACTGAACCAGGACTAAATTGGGTCTAAACCAGGACTAAATTGGGTCTAAACCAGGACTAAATTGGGTCTAAACCAGGACTAAATTAGGTCTAAACCAGGACTAAATTAGGTCTAAACCAGGACTAAATTGGGTCTAAACCAGGACTAAATTGGGTCTAAACCAGGACTAAATTAGGTCTAAATCAGGACTGAACAGGACTAAATCAGGACTAAACCAGGACTAAATAAGGTCTAAACCAGGACTAAATCAGGACTAAACCAGGACTAAATTAGGACTAATCTAAGACTAAACTAGGACTGAACCAGGACTAAACTGAATTTTCAGTCCCACCCGCGCCCACAGTGAACTTTCAAAATGTGTCTTGCGCCGCACTGAGAGCAGGACTCTACCCCGAGACCATGGATCAGTCCTGGTTTAGTCCTGGTTTAGTCCTGGTTCAGTCCTGGTTCAGTCCTGGTTTAGTCCTGGTTCAGTCCTGGTTTAGTCCTGGTTTAGTCCTGGTTTAGTCCTGGTTTAGTCCTGGTTTAGTCCTGGTTTAGTCCTGGTTTAGTCCTGGTTCAGTCCTGGTTCAGTCCTGGTTTTAGTCCTGGTTCAGTCCTGGTTCAGTCCTGGTTTAGTCCTGGTTTAGTCCTGGTTTAGTCCTGGTTCAGTCCTGGTTCAGTCCTGGTTTAGTCCTGGTTCAGTCCTGGTTCAGTCCTGGTTCAGTCCTGGTTTAGTCCTGGTTTAGTCCTGGTTCAGTCCTGGTTCAGTCCTGGTTTAGTCCTGGTTTAGTCCTGGTTTAGTCCTGGTCTTGTCTTTAGCTCCTCTAAGGCGAGACTCACGTTCAGCCCGTTTGAAATCCCCTGATCTAAAGACGTTCAATTATAAGATTCAACATTTGTGTTTTAATAATAATAATAATAATACTCCTGATGTAGGAACACACTCCGGGGCTTTTCCACGGCCTTTGATCATTTATATTTTCTATTTTTGGATATGGATTTTTCTGTAGAACTGAATAACATGTGTGTTTGTGTTTGTGTTTGTGTTTCAGGAGAGGAGCTGCCGTGGGGAGAGTCCAGACCTCGTCACATCAGAGACACAAAGTCCAGAGGTCCAGAGGACTCTTTACAGGTGACCCACGACACTCACCTTCATTTGTTTTTCAATATAAAACTTAAAAAAAAGGAAATGAATAAACAACTATTTTCTTCTCCGAAACCAAAATGAAAAAAAAAAGAAAAAAAAAACTGATAATGATGAGGTTTTTTTCAGTTTTTGATTTTGTGTTTAAATGAGAAATGGAAAAAAAATAAACTGATAACGACCGTTTCCCGTTTACGTGACGGTGATCCAGGACTGGGACCAGACCAGAACTGAGACCAGGGCTGAGACCGTGAACGGGACCAGAACTGAGATCAGAACTGAGATCAGGACTGAGGCCGGGACTGAGATGAGGACAGAGATGAGGACAGAGATGAGGACACAGGCCGAGACTGAGACCAGAACTGAGATGAGGACAGAGACAGAGACAGAGATCGGGACAGAGACAGAGGCCGGGACAGAGACAGAGGCCGGGACCGAGGCCGGGACCGAGGCCGGGACAGAGACAGAGGCCGGGACAGAGATCGAGACCGAGGCCGGGACAGAGACCGAGGCCGGGACAGAGACCGAGGCCGGGACAGAGAGACCGAGGGACAGAGATCGAGACAGAGGCCGGGACAGAGGCCGGGACAGAGACAGAGGCCGGGAGAGGACGAGGACAGAGGCCGGGACAGAGATCGGGACAGAGACAGAGGCCGGGACAGAGGCCGGGACAGAGGCCGGGACAGAGGACAGAGGGGACAGAGACAGAGGCCGGGACAGAGACAGAGGCCGGGACAGAGGACAGAGGCCGGGACAGAGACAGAGGCCGGGACAGAGACAGAGGCCGGGACAGAGGCCGGGGCCGGGACAGAGACAGAGGCCGGGACAGAGACAGAGGCCGGGACAGAGGCCGGGACAGAGGCCGGGACAGAGACAGAGATCGGGACAGAGACAGAGATCGGGACAGAGACAGAGGCCGGGACAGAGACAGAGGCCGGGACAGAGACAGAGGACAGAGACAGAGACAGAGGCCGGGACAGAGACAGAGGCCGGGACAGAGACAGAGGCCGGGACAGAGGCCGGGACAGAGGCCGGGACAGAGGCCGGGACAGAGGCCGGGACAGAGACAGAGACAGAGATCGGGACAGAGGCCGAGACAGAGACCGGGACAGAGATCGGGACAGGGACTGAGGCCGGGACTGAGGCCGGGACTGAGGCCGGGACTGAGGCCGGGACTGAGGCCGGGACTGAGACTGGGACCAGACCAGAACTGAAACCGGGAACAGGACCAGGGCTGAGACGGGGACTGAAAACTGTTTAGTCCTGGTTTAGTCCTGGTTTAGTCCTGGTTTAGTCCTGGTTTAGTCCTGGTTTAGTCCTGGTTTAGTCCTGGTTTAGACCTGGTTTAGTCCTGGTTTAGACCTGGTTTAGTCCTGGTTTAGTCCTGGTTTAGACTTGGTTTAGACCTGGTTTAGACCTGGTTTAGACCTGGTTTAGTCCTGGTTTAGTTCTGGTTTAGTCCTGGTTTAGTCCTGGTTTAGTCCGTTGTCCGTTTTTTTCCATTTTTCAACACAAAATTGAAAAACTGAAAAAACAAATCTTTATCTGTTTTTTTAATTTAGGTTTTGGAGACAAATAGTGAAGAAAATCGTAGTTTTTTTTTCATTTTCTTATTTTTTGTTTTATTTTGAAAAGCAAATGAACAAATGACACACGGATTGTGGTGAAAATAATATTAGTTTAATTTGATTTCGGTTTGTGTTTTGTATTTGTTGTGGTGCTGCTTTATGTTTTTGTGTTTTGTTTGGTTTTTTGTCAAACTTTATTTTCTGTTTTCTTTAATAAATAAAATAAAAAAATGCAGACAGAGACTGAGACCGAGACCAGACCAGAACTGAAACCGGGAACAGGACCAGGGCTGAGACGGGGACTGAAAACTGTTTAGTCCTGGTTTAGTCCTTGGTTTAGTTTACCTGGTTTAGTGGTTTAGTCCTGGTTTAGTCCTGGTTTACTGGTTTCTGGTTTAGTCCTGGTTTAGACCTGGTTTAGTCCTGGTTTAGTCCTGGTTTAGACTTGGTTTAGTCCTGGTTTAGACCTGGTTTAGACCTGGTTTAGTCCTGGTTTAGTCCTGGTTTAGTCCTGGTTTAGACCTGGTTTAGTCCTGGTTTAGTCCTGGTTTAGACTTGGTTTAGTCCTGGTTTAGACCTGGTTTAGTCCTGGTTTAACTTGGTTTAGTCCTGGTTTAGTCCTGGTTTAGACCTTGGTTTAGTCCTGGTTTAGTCCTGGTTTAGTCCTGGTTTAGACCTGGTTTAGTCCTGGTTTAGTCCTGGTTTAGACCTGGTTTAGTCCTGGTTTACCTGGTTTAGACCTGGTTTAGTCCTGGTCCTGGTTTAGTCCTGGTTGGTTTAGTCCTGGTTTAGTCCTGGTCCTGGTTTAGTCCTGGTTTAGACTTGGTTTAGTCCTGGTTTAGTCCTTAGTTTTTCATTTTCTTATTTTTTGTTTTATTTTGAAAAGCAAATGAACAAATGACACACGGATTGTAGTGAAAATAATAATAGTTTAATTTGATTTCGGTTTGTGTTTTGTATTTGTTGTGGTGCTGCTTTATGTTTTTGTGTTTTGTTTGGTTTTTTGTCAAACTTTATTTTCTGTTTTCTTTAATAAATAAAATAAAAAACTCACTTCTCTGTTTCCCCCGTCAGATCCGCGTGGACGGAAACGAGCGCAGCGTCCAGCACTCGTCCAGAGGCGGCGGCGGCGGAGGCGGCGCTCCGTCCCACCACCGTCCAATCAGAGGGCTGAAGAAGGACAAGCCGGACGCCCCGCCGCCGCCGCTCGTCAACGGGGTGTCGTAGGCGCCCCCTTCAGGACACTCACGGCACTGACAAAAAAAAAAAAAAAAACAGAAACACACCCACAACAACAACGACAACGACGACAACAACAACAACTCCGGCTTCTCTCGGTCCACTTTTACCGCCCTGGATCTGCGCACCGCCGTTTTCAAATTTCCAAATGACTCTTTTGTTTTGTTTTTTTGTTTGTTTTGGGGCCGAAAGACTCTCACGCCCGGCACTTCCACACGAAATGCAACTTAAATTTACCAGAGTTCTGTTTCGTTGTTGTTTTTTTTCCTCGCATTTATTTCAAACGGAACTGTCGACGCCAGAACGGTTTAGAAATTGTCGGGGGAAAAAAAAAGAAAAAAAAAAAGTGATTTCTTTGTTGTAAAAAATCGCTCTTGTACATGAGGTCTGTAGTGTTGCCTTTTTGAACCGAGGGCGCGTGGAATAGCGGTTCTCGGGAAAATAGTCCAGGTTTTAGTCCAGGGATAGACCGAGAATAGTCCAGGTTTAGTCCAGGTTTAGTCCAGGGTCTGTACTTTAAACTTTAAACGTCTCTTACGCGGCTGTGAATTCTTAGCAGTTTTAACGTGTTATTACTGAGAAACTGATTTTTACACGGAGTCCAAACCGAGTCGAGATGTTGGATGCAAAAAAAAAAAAAAAAAAAAATAAAAAAAAAAAAAGCGAAAAAGCCTTAAAATCCGAACGGGGAGGAGCAGCAGCCGAGCGGGACGACGGGGCCGCGCTCACACTGGGCTTCAAACTAACAAAGCAAAAACAAACAAATAAACGGGGAAAAATACTGTATTTTTTAATTTAATCAAACTCCATTTATGAACTTATCGAAACGTTGTGTAAAAAGAAAAACGAAAAGTCACTAAGGCAACTTCTGTGTTCACAATAAAAATGCTTTATAGACTCCTTAACTTTTATTTTATTTATGTTTGTGAACGACGTCGAGCTTCGAAGATCAGACCAGACGGACGTGTTTAATCCCTGCGTCGTTCGTTTGTTTTTCAAAATAAAAACAAAAATAAGAAAAAGAAAAAAAAAACTATTTTCTTCATTGTTTAAAAAAGCAGGTAATGATTTGTTTTTTCAGTTTTTGATTTTGTGTTTAAATGAAAAATGGAAAAACCGGAGAACGGACTGAACCAGAACTAAACCGGTTGCAATCCTGGTCTCAGTCTTGGTCCGGTCTCGGCCTCAGTCCTGGTCTCAGTCCTGATCCTGGTCCTGGTCTGGTCCTGGTCTCGGTCCTGGTCTGAGTCCTAAACCAGGACTGAATCAGGACTAAATCAGGACTAAACCGGTTGCAATCCTGGTCTGAGTCCCAGTCTGGTCCATGTCTCAGTCCTGGTCTGGTCCTGGTACCAGTCTCAGTCCTAAACCAGGTCTAAACCAGGTGCAGTCATGGTCTCAGTCCTGGTCTGGTCCCAACCTCGGTCCTGGTCCTGGTCCTGGTCCCGGTCTCAGTCCTGGTCTGGACTAAACCGGAGACTAAACCGGAGACTAAACCGGGACTAAACCGGGACTAAACCGGAGACTAAACCGGGACTAAACCGGGTCTAAACCGGGACTAAACCGGGACTAAACCGGGACTAAACCGGGTCTAAACCTGAGACTAAACCTGAGACTAAACCGGGACTAAACCGGGACTAAACCTGAGACTAAACCGGGACTAAACCTGAGACTAAACCTGAGACTAAACCGGGACTAAACTGGGTCTAAACCTGAGACTAAACCTGAGACTAAACCTGAGACTAAACCTGAGACTAAACCTGAGAAACTGAGACTAAACCGGGTCTAAACCAGTTGCAGTCCTGGTCTGGTCCCACTCTCAGTCCTGGTCCTGGTTCTGGTCTGGTCACGATCTTAGTCCTAAACCAGGACTGAACCAGGCCTGTTTAAATTATTAAACACAAAATCAAAAACTGAAAAAACGAATCATCATCTGTTTTTTCATTTTGGTTTCAGAGACAAATAATGAAGAAATAGTTGTTGTTTTTTTTTCTCTGTTTTCTTATTTTCGGTTTTATTTTGAAAAACAAATGAACGAACAACACAGGGACTGCTTTACTTTTGAGTATTTTTGTGCCAGTCACACACAGATCAGAAATAAACGGCATTATTACATTTTCACTGGGTGCATTTTTAATTAGAAACTTAGAATAATTTTAATTTCGGTTTAGTTTTCAGTCTGAACGGTCAGGTCACATTCATCCCACCTGCACCTCACAAATGTTCTTCTCTTCGTCTCTTGTTTCTTCTTTCCAGAGACTCCTTGGTTTTTGACATCGGGAAAAAAAAAAAAAAAAAAAACGGCGAAAAAATGAAATCGCAACTTCTCGAAAACTAAAATTTGAGGTTGTGTCTTTCTCGGCTCTGACTTTCCCACGCGCCAATTTTCTTTTGCAACCGGACGACGTGAAGGTTCAAATTACGGTTTTATCGGGTGAATTAAGGTCAGTGTTGGGAAGTTTACTTTTAAAACATAACAGATTACAGATTACACACACCAAAATGTAGTTTGTAACGTAATCCATTAACATTACTTAAAGTGAGTAATGTAATCTGATTACTTTGGATTACTTGATTTGCTGTAGAGAAACAAAGACGAGGAAATCTTCACATAAGAAGTTTTATCTACTAAAAGAAAATAAAAAGTCCAGACTTTTACTTAAACTTATTAAAAATATTATTGATAGAAGAAGAGACACGTCCACACAGCAGGATTTAGACCTGTTCAATCTTGTGTTAGTCCAGGGGTTTAGTCCTGGTTTAGATCTGGTTTAGATCTGGTTTTAGACCTGGTTTTAGACCTGGATTTAGACCTGGTTTAGACCTGGTTTAGTCCTGGTTTAGACCTGGTTTTAGACCTGGTTTTAGTCCTGGTTTAGTCCTGGGTTAGATCTGGTTTAGTCCTGGTTTAGTCCTGGTTTAGACCTGGATTTAGACCTGGTTTAGTTCTGGTTTAGACCTGGTTTAGTCCTGGTTTAGACCTAGTTTAGATCTGGTTTTAGACCTGGTTTTAGACCTGGATTTAGACCTGGTTTAGACCTGGTTTAGTCCTGGTTTAGCCCTGGTTTAGCCCTGGTTTAGACCTGGTTTAGACCTGGTTTAGACCTGGTTTTAGACCTGGTTTAGTCTTGGTTTAGACCTAGTTTAGATCTGGTTTTAGACCTGGATTTAGACCTGGATTTAGCCCTGGTTTAGACCTGGTTTAGTTTCTGGCAATGAGTGGAATTACCTGAAAAAAAAAGGGGAGGATTTAGCCCAAAACACGAAAAAAGGAAAACAGTAAAATCCCTCTGTTTAATCCATTTATTTCAACAAAGTAACTGTAATCCAATTCCCACTCACTGAAACAGTAACTGTAACTGAATACAGTTACTCATCATTTGTACTCTGATTACTCCGGTACATGTAATCTGTTACTCCCCGACACTGATTAAGGTGGAGAGAACGTGGATCCTGAAACCCATGGAAGATCATTTGTTCCATCAGATTTTGAATTTTAAATACCACCGAATTTCTCACTTTTAATAATTTTTATTCTGAATTTTAGTGGCTGAAATTTGAAGTTTACTTGCGTGTACTATGTTTTAAAATCAAAATAAAATAAAAAATTCACCACGGATATTTTCAAGCCCTGGAAATTCAGAACGTCAAATTCGCAGTGAAGAAATTTCACGGCAAAAATCCAAGATGCCAAGGCAGAAGCAATCGATCACGTGAGCGAGGAGGACGGAGGCTGTTTCCTATTGGCTGTTCTCATCTGTGGGCGGGGCTTACACTTAACCAATCAAAGAGATGAGGTTTCGATGAGGCGAATTTTGACCAATCAGATCGCGTCGCTGCAACATTTCCTGTTTGTTACTAAGTTTGGATCGATTGCTTCTGCCTCGGCATCTCGGATCTTTACTGTGAATTTTCTTCTTTCTACTTTGAATTTTGACCGTTGAATTTGAGGATTTGAAAATATTTGTGCTGAATATTTAAAAGGTTATTTTTATTTTTAAATTTTTTATATATATATATTGAATTTTATACACTGAAAACGTACACTTAAAATTTCAGCAAGCAAAAATTCATAATAAAAATAATTCAAACGTGTTTTTTGTTTTTTTTTCAGAATTTAAAAATTTCAAAGTGAGAAATTCAACAGCGTTTAAAATTCAAAATCCGGCGAAACAAATGATCTTCCATAGAAACCCGCCAGTTGTTACTACAGTGTTCACACAGAGTTCCCACGCTCATGGAAACTGAAAATGTCATTTTTCAGGCCTGGAAAAGTCATGGAATTTGAGTCTGTTCTGATTATTTCTGAACGTCTGCGACTTTTTGTTTTTTTAAAAGAGACGACAATAAATGCAGTGACAGGATTTTGAACGTTAAAAAACTATAATCCCAAACCTTAAGGTGAGTGGAAAGATTTAAACATTTTATATTTAACTCTAAAAGTAAAAGTCGGATCAGTTCTGCACATGTTGGGGCCGTAAAGCAGAAGCGGGGACTTGGACTCGAGTCAGACTTGAGACTCGATCAAACGGACTAAGACTTGGGACTCGACTCGGACTTGAGGCGTGTGACTTGAGAAGACTCGAAGTTTCTCCTAAAAAGAAAAAAACGTGTTTTTATAAAATACTTTTCTCTCTACAGTTAATAAAAGCGGTGATTAAATTTACAGGAACGAACTGGAACATGTCGCTCCCACTTCTGTTTGTTACTACGGCAACAGAAACTGAAGTACTGTGACGTAGTATTCTCAAAAGTACTACAGTAATACACAGTACAACGCAGTAAAGCAGAGAGAACTACACTGAACATGATCCTTCCTTTTCAGCACAAAATAACTATTATCACTTTTAAATCAGATTTTTTCAGTTTTGACCGTCATGATTCACACTAAAATATTGACAAAATATTTTAAAAGAAAAAAATGTACATTTCTACAACTGTATAAATACTCATATATAAATATACCGTGACTTTTAAATACAGTTTAGTTTAAAATTCGTATAAATTGCAAAAATCTAAGTTCTATTTGGTGCTTCAATTTAAAGACTTGAATTGACTTGAAGTTCAAAGCGGGACTTGGACTCGACTTGGACTCGACTTGGACTCATGGGTCAGCGACTCGAGACTCGACTTGGACTCGACTCAACTCGAGACTCGACTTGGACTTGACTTGGACTCATGGGTCAGTGACTCGAGACTTGACTTGGACTTGACTCGAGACTCGACTTGGACTTGACTCGAGACTCGACTTGGACTTGACTTGGACTCATGGGCCAGCGACTCGAGACTCAACTTGGACTTGACTTGGACTCATGGGTCAGTGACTCGAGACTTGACTTGGACTTGACTCAAAGCTCGACTTGCACTTGACTCAAGACTCGACTTGGACTTGACTCGAAACTCGACTTGGACTTGACTTGGACTCATGGGCCAGTGACTTGAGACTCGACTTGGACTTGACTCGGACTCATGGGCCAGTGACTCGAGACTCGACTTGGACTTGACTCGAGACTTGACCTGGACTTGAGACTCGGACTCATGGGCCAGTGACTCGAGACTCGACTTGGACTGGACTTGACTTGGACTCTTGGACCCGGGACTCGACTTGGACTTGACTCGAGACTCGACTTGGACTTGACTTGGACTCATGGGCCAGTGACTCGAGACTCGACTTAGACTCGCACGTGTTTGGACTTGAGACTTGACTTGGACTTGAGACTCGCCAAAACAAAGACTCGGTCCCAGTTCTGCCGTAAAGTCCTGGAAATTTCACTTTAGGTCGTGAAAAAGTCCTGGAAAAGTTTTGAAATTTTATCATCCGTGAAAAAGTGTGAACCTGTAAACGTGAACAACGACGGTTTCTGCCTCTTTTTACTGTTGTCGGGGAAAATTGGAGAAAAATAGGAAAAAAAATTTTTTGTATAAAACTGGGACAAATCGATGGTTTTGTATAAATCTGCTGGGCTCAAAACTGGGACTTTCCTGAAATATTTTTTAAAAACTTATTCACAAATCTTTACGTAAACCCATAAACTCGCCGTATTACAACAAAAAACATTTTACGTTTTAACTTTATTTATTTTACCTGCGCCCCGTCTGTAAAAAATATTATTATCCTACAGAATGTGATTGAAATAAAAATGAAAAAAAAAAAAAAAAAAACACATCTCACACTCAGACGGCCGATGTACAAAAGCTCTTTTTTATTTTTAAATAATATTTCGGCAAAAAAAAAAAAAAAAAGCCACCAGACTTTTTTTTTTTTTGCTTTGGACCACAGTATAAAGCAAAATGTTATTTAAAATTAAATAAATAAATAAATAAAACCCTTTCGACATCGGCCGTCGATCCGTGTATCATTCGTTTTTCAAAATAAAACCAAAAATAAGAAAAAATAAAATAAAATTCATTATTTGTCTCCAAAACCAAAATGAAAAAACAGATAATGATTTGTTTTTTTCAGTTTATGTGACTTAAACTCTGAACCAGGACTAAAACAGGACTAAACCAGGACTAAAACAGGACTAAACCAGGTCAGGACTGAACCAGGACTAAATCAGGTCTAAAACGGGACTGAACCAGAACTGAACCAGGACTGAGTGTCTGGGCGGGGCGTAGACTGTCGGGTGACCTGGACTGAGACCGGGACTGAGACCAAGACTGAGACCAGACTGAGACCAAGACTGAGACGGACTGACAACGGGACAAGACTGAGACTGGGCCAAAAACCGGGACCAGACCAGGACTGAAATCAAGACTGAGACCGGGACCAGACCAGGACTCTGACCAGAACTGAGACGGGGACCAGACCAGGATTGAGACTGGTTTAGTACTAATTTAGTCTTGGTTCAGTCCGTTATAGTTTTTTTTGTTTTTTTTTCCATTTTTCATTTAAACACAAAATCGAAAACTGAAAAAATAAAAACAGAATCATTATCTGTTTTTTTTGTTGTTGTTTTTTTTTTTTTTTTTTTTTTTTTCATTTTCTTATTTTTAGTTTTATTTTATTTTTCACTTTTACTTTGCCGTTCTTTGCATTTGCACCTTCACAAGAACTTTGACGAGTGTTTTCCCGTTTCGTTTTATAAAATAGAACACGACGTCATCACAAACCCACGAACTTTTACGAAATTATTCACGTTTTATCTTTTGAACGGAAACTAAAATCTGTCGTTTGACGAATAAGGAACAAAAAAACAAAGTCGGAAATCGGTTTCTGGTTGAACCCGGAGGTGTGACCCACAGCCCCGGAGCTTTTCCCCGTAATTTCCCGTTCGTTATCGCTTTTAAATTCCAAGTTTGTCCAGCAACGAAAAGAAAGAAGCAGCGATTATATATATTTATATTTTTAACAATATTTCTTCGGAAAAAAAAACACTAAAAACTCTTCTGAACATTGAGACGAAAACGGTTTTTGTCACTTTCGCTCCTCGAATCCGTTATTCGATCAGAAGTCGCCGGTTTACTCTAAAATAATTATAATTTAAAGAGGCAAAACTTTATAGAAACTTTATAAACTGGGTTAAAGTGTTTTTAATTTCAGTGTTTTTTGTTTTATTTTGATTAAATTTTTGCATTTTCAGTGTTAAAGTTTGATTAAATCCAGTGTGAACGCAGCTTTTACTCTGATTTTAAAGGGAAACGTCAATTTTTTTTTTTGATTCAGACGAATAAATAAATGATTAAATATCACCTGTCCCCGCCCACTTCACCTGTCTCCTCCCCCTTTTACCTGTCCCCGCCCCTTTTACCAGTTTTTTCTTTTTTTACCTGTCCACTCTTTCTTTTACCTGTCTCCGCCCCTTTTACCTGTCCACTTTTCTTTTTCACCTGTCCCCTCCTCTTTCACCTGTCTACTTCAGTTTCACCTGTCCCCTCCTCTTTTTATTTGCCCCTTTTTTTTTTACCTGTCTTTCTTTTACTGTCAGCCCCTTTTACCTGTCTCTTTCTTTTTCACCTGTTCCTTCTTTTATTTTCCCTCTTTTTTTTTTACCTGTCCTCTTTCTTTTATCTGTCCCCGCCCCTTTTACCTGTCCACTTCTTTCTTTTTCACCTGTTCCCTCCTCTTTTTTTCACCTGTCCGCTCCCCTTTCTTTTACCTGTCCTCTCCTCTTTCACCTGTCCCTTCTTCTTTTATCTGTCCTTTTTCTTTTACCTTCTCCTTCTTTTTTTACCTTTCCGCACCCCTTTTTGTCTCCTACTTTTTCTTTTACCTGTCTTGTCTTTGTTTTACCCGTCCCCGCCTCTTTCACCTGTCTACTTCTCTTTTTCACCTGTCCCCTGCTCGTTCACCTGTTCGTTTTCCTTTTACCTGTCCTCTCTTTCTTTTATCTACCCTCTCTTTTTTTTACCTGTCCTTTCTTTTTACCTGTCCCCTCCTCTTTCTTTACCTGTCCTCTCCTCTTTCACCTGTCCCCTCCTCCTTTACCTGTTCACTTTATTTTTACCTGTCCTCTTTCTTTTACCTGTCCTTTTTTTTTTTTTTACCTGTCTCCACCCCTTTTACCTGTCCACTTTTCTTTTTCACCTGTCCTCTTTCACTTATCTGTCCTCTTTTTCTTTCACCTGTCCCCTCCCCTACTTTTTTACCTGTCCTCTTTCTTTTACCTGTCCTCTTTTCTTTTACTGTCCCCGCCCCTTTTACCTGTCCTCTTTCTTTCCTCTCTTCTTTTTTCTTTTACCTGTCCACTCTTTCTTTTACCTGTCTCCGCCCCTTTTACCTGTCCACTACTTTCTTCTTCACCTGTCACCTCCTTTTTTTTATACCTGTCCTCTTTTTCACCTGTCCCCTCCTCCTTTTACCTGTCCTCTCTTTCTTTTACCTGTCCTCTCTTTCTTTTACCTGTTTGTTTTTCTTTTACCTGTACCTTTCTTTACCTGTCCTCTCTTTCTTTTACCTGTCTCCGCCCCTTTTACCTGTCCTCTTTTTCACCTGTCCCCTCCTCTTTCAACTGTCCCTCCCATTTTACCTGTCCTCTTTTTTTTTTTTTTTTTTTTTTTTTTTTTTAACCTGTCTTCTCTTCTTTCACCTGTCCCTCACCTGTCAGGAGGAGCAGGTTTTGGGACTAAAATCGTGAGACTGTATAAATGTCTCTCTCTCTCTCTCTCTCTCTCTCTCTCTCTCTCTCTCTCTCTCTCTCTCTCTTTCTCTCTCTCTCCGTTTTCAGACCAGGGGAAAAATTCCAGAATGTTTCTTTAATTTATGGAGACTTTGTACCTTCTTCTTCTTCTTCTCTGTTTGTTTGGGAAATAATCGTTCTTATTTGGTTCAAGTGTTTCTGTAGAAGAACATATCAGCGATTTAAACCTGGAAACCTTAAAATAAAAAAGGCTCGTGTACAGACAGACCACTTTACTTTTACTTTTACTTTTACTCTTTTACTTTTACTCTGTCATCGTCATCACTCTCCACAGTCGCACGAGGACTACAGTTTTTCCTGCACCGGCGCCCCCCTGCGGACCCCGGTGTTACTACAGGTCATCCAGGTCCGGACCGGACTCGGACCGGACTCGGACCAGACTCGGACCACTCGGACCAGACTCGGACCAGACTCGGACCAGACTCGGACCAGACTCGGACCAGACCTGCTGAGATCAAAGGTCTGACCATAAAGCGTCATGAAAAACACTTGTGTCTGTGTGTTTCTGACCCAAAACCCGGTCCTGACCCGGTCTTGGTCCTGACCTGGTCTTAGTCCTGACCTGGTCTTAGTCCCGACCTGGTCTTAGTCCCGACCTGTTCTTAGTCCCGACCTGGTCTTAGTCCCGACCTGGTCTTGGTCCTGAACTGGTCTTGTCCGTCCCTGGTCTCAATCCTGACCCGGTCTTGGTCCTGACTCAGTCTTGGTCTTGACTCTGACTTGGTCCTAACCTGGTCTTGGTCCTGCCCCAGTCTTGGGCCTAACTCGGGTCTTGGTCCTGACCCGGTCTTGGCTGTGACAGAGTCTGGTTGTGACTCGGTCTTGGTCTTGATCCAAACCCTGTCCTGACCTGGTCTTAGTCCTGACCTGGTCTTGGTCGTGACCCGGTCTTGGTCCTGCCTCTGTCTTGGTCCTGAACTGGTCTTGTCCAGCCCTGGACTCAATCTTGACACGGTCTTGGTGATGACACGGTCTTGGTCCTGACCCCGGTCTTGGTCCTGACCTGGACTTGGTCCTGACCCGGTCTTGGTCCTTCCCCGGTCTTGGTCCTGTCCTGGTCTTGGTCCTGAACTGGTCTGGTCCTGACCCGGTCTTGGTCTTAACCTGATCTCGGTCCTGCTCCCGGTCTCGGTCCTGCTCCCGGTCTCGGTCCTGATCCCGGTCTCGGTCCTGCTCCCGGTCTCGGTCCTGCTCCCGGTCTCGGTCCTGCTCTGGACCTGGACGTCTGGTGGCTCTGCTCCAAACGCTCTGTTCCACCTTGTGACGTCATGATGAAAATAAATTTACAGAAGTTTTTGTTTTTGTTTTAAATTTAAATCAGTTTTTAGTTTTGAGTTGAAGGTTTGTGTGCAGAACCTCACATGACCACAGGGGGGAGCTGCCACACCACAAACCACAAACTCTCCAACAACAAGAAGAAGAACGAGAGACAAACACTCATCTTTTATTTTATTTAAATTCACAACACACTCCTCTATCCCTCTTTCCTACACTCCTCTATCTCTCTTTCCTACACTCCTCTATCCCTCTCTCTTTCTCTCCTTTCTTCTTCCCTCATCCCCCTTTCTCCCTCTCTTCTCTTCTCCCTCGCTCCCTCTTTTCTTGTCGTTGGATAATGAGCCCTCTACACCTCTCTCTCTCTCTCTCTCTCTCTCTCTTCTGTCCATCTCCTCCCCCTCTCTCTCCTGCCTCTTCCCTTCTCTCCTCTCTTTCTCTTCCCTTTTTCTTTCTCTTTCCTCTCTCCTCTTTCCTCCTCTCCTTGTCGTTCGATAATGAGCCCTCTCCTCCTCTCTCCCTCCACTCCTCTCTCTCTTTCTCTTCTCCTCTCTTCTCCCCTCTCTCTCCTCCCTCTGTCCTCCCTCTCTCCTCTCTCTCCTCCCTCTCTCTCCTCCCTCTCTCTCTCTCTCCTCTCTCTCCTCCCTCTCTCCTCTCCCTCTCTCTCCTCCTCTCTCCTCTCCTCCCTCTCTCTCCTCCTCTCTCCCTCTCTCTCTCTCCTCTCTCCTCTCCTCCCTCTCTCCCTCTCTTCTTTTCTCTCCTCTCCTCCTCTCTCTCTCTCTCTCCTCCCTCTCTCTCCTCCTTTCTCCTCTCCTCTCCCCCCTCTCTCTCCTCCCTCTCTCTCCTCCCTCTCTCCTCCCTCTCTCCTCTCCTCTCCTCTCTCCTCCTCTTTCCTCTCCCTCTTTCTCATTTTCTCTCCTCTTCCTCTTCCCTCATCCCCCTTTCTCCGCTCTCTCCCCTCTCCCTCCCACTTTTCCCTCTCTCCCTCGTCTCTCCTCTTTGCTCTTCTCTTTTCCTCCCTCTCTTTTTGCAGTTGGATAATAAGCCCTCCCTCCTCCCTCTCTCTCTCTTCTCCTCCCTCTCTCTCCTCCTCCCTCTCTCCTCTCCTCCCTCTCTCTCCTCCCTCTCTCCTCCCTCTTCTCTACGAGTGTGGTCAACTCTTCTCTCTTCTTCTCATCCCTCTCTTTCTCTCTCTTTTTTCTTTCTCTTCTGGAGGTGATTTGTCTGAGAGGAAAGAGCAAAAGTTTGAGTCGTCACGGAAACAAGAAAACGATAAAACATTCAGAAAGTCTGAGAGAAAGAGAGAGAGAGAAGAAAAAAGAAGAAGAAGAGGAGGGCTCATTATCCAACGACAAGAAGAGAGGGAGAGAAAGGAGGGGAAAGAGGGAGAGAGGAAAGAGAGAACTGCGGAGAGAAGGAGAGAAGGGGGGAGGAGGAGAGAAGAGAGGAAAGGAAAGAAGAGGAAAGGAGAGGAGGAGAGAGAGGAGAGAGAAGAGAGAGGAAAAGAGGAGAAAAGGAGAGAAGAGAGGAGAGAAGGGAGAGGAAAAGAGAGGAGAGGAGAGAAGGAGAGAGGAAAGGAAAGAAGAGAGGAAAAGAGGAGAAAAGGAGAGAGGAAAAGAGAGGAGAGAAGAAAGGAAAGAAGAGAGGAGGAGAGGAGAAAAGAAAAGCAGATTTCTCTCCACACACACAAACCAGAGGCAGATATTTTCCCGCAGTTGGGCTTTAAACTCATGCGTCGCTACGGAAACCAGCAGGCGACGCATCAGTCCAAGTTCCGGGTCAGATCTGCGGAGAGGCGACGCCCCGCGCGGGTCTGTCCGGGGGAAAACCTCCTGAGTAAACGGTCGCCGCGGAGACGAGCGGCGGAGGCGGAGTCCGGGCCTCCGGAAAGTTCCAGAGTGCAGCTTTACGGGGTTTGTACGTCTGCTCCGTTTGTTTCACAGGTTTTTGGAGAAGATAAAGAGAGAACGACACCAAAGAACGAGAGAACACGACGGAAGAGGGGGAAAGAGAGAGAAGGGAGAGAGAGTGGAGGAGTCTGCGGCAGGTGCAGGAGTCTGGGGCAGGTGCAGGAGTCTGGGGCAGGTGTTGCACCTGTCAGGGGGAGACACTGTGGTGGTTTTGTCGTCTTTGGTTGTTTTTCCAAGGAAAAAGTGACGTA
>NW_026571207.1:939563-964563 GCF_026225935.1 Boleophthalmus pectinirostris | reverse complement strand
TGATGTCATGAGGTGATGCTCTGTTTGTTTACCTTCGTTAGAATCAGTTGGAACATTTTTTTTTTTCTTTTCAGTCCTGGAATTGTCGATCTCTGCTGAACTAAAAAGGTAAAAGGTGACGTGCGCTTGAAAAACTACCCCTTCGTGACATCACAAGGTGGAACAGAGCGTTTAGAGATTAAGAGATGCAGAATAAACGAAACACAACTCCAGCTCCGTTTTTGTTTTTGAACAGGTAACGACTTAGTGTAACTTTTCCGGCGGAGTGTCCGTCAAACGCTTTTCTCCATGGAGATGTTGTTACTGCTTTGTCTGGAATGTTCCACAGTATGGCTTTAAACGTTTACATGCTGCTATTTAAACATTGACATTGACGTCCAATTGTCAAAGTAGTGACATAAACATAAACATAATAAACATAAACATAACACATTTTTTAAGCGTCTCACAACTTTGACTTTTTTTTTTCATTGTCACTTTACTTTTTTTCCAAACATTCCACTTTTCCGACATGGATAAAATTAATGTGAGCCTATTAAACTTTGCGCTCACATGTATCGATATGTTGATCAGAGAAAACTTCGGTCACGTACGATGTCAGAAAGTCGGAAAATGTCCAAACTGATCACTCCTGATGTGCCTGGGTAAACTATCGCAGCTCTTAAAAAATGTATTAAAAGGACATGTCGGGATAACGATACTAAAAAGTGTCGGAAAACTGTCGTAATGAAGGGATGTGGGAATAGGCAGCGGACCCCACTTTAAACTTTTCTATCTTCATGTAGACCAAAGTTTTTACGGTTTAGTGTTTTTGCATTTTTGCGTTTTAGCTTTTTAATCTTTTTGCATTTCAGCATTTTAGGTTTTTTTTGCACTGTAGCATTTTAATGTTTTTGCGTTTTTGTGTTTTTAGTATTTTTTGTGTTTTAGCATTTTAGTTTTTTGTGTTTTAGATTTTTTGAGTTTTAGTGTTTTTACATTTTAGTGTTTTCGTTTTTATCGTTTTAGTGTTTTATTGTTTTTAGTGTGTTTGCGTTTTACTGTTTCCGTGTTTTAGTGTTTTGACGTCTTAGCTTTTTAGTATTTTTGCATTTTAGTGTTTTTAGTGGTTTTGCTTTTTAATGTTTTTTGTGTGTTTTTTTCATTTTTAGTGTTTTTGGGTCTTAGTGTTTTTGCGTATTTAGTGATCAGGTGTTTTTGCTTATTAGCGTTTTTGCATTTTTAGTGTTTTAGCAGTTTTGCGTTTTAGTGTTTTTATGTTTTAGAATTTTATTGTTGTAGCGTGTTAATGTTTTAGTGTTTTTTGTGTTTTGGCAGTTTTGTTTTAGTGTTTTTAGTGTTTTTAGTGTTTTTGCCTTTTAGTGTTTTTGCATTTTTACAATTTTAGTGTTTTTGCATTTTTAGTGTTTTAAGCATTTTTGCGTTTTAGTGTTTTTGCGTCTTTAGTATTTTAGTGTTTTTGCATTTTTAGTGTTTTTGGGTTTGTAGTATTTTAGTGTTTTTGCATTTTTAGTGTTTTTGGGTTTGTAGTATTTTAGTGTTTTTGCATTTTAGTGTTTTTGGGTTTGTAGTATTTTAGTGTTTTTTGCATTTTTCGTGTTTTTGCATTTTTGCGTTTTAATGTTTTTGCGTTGTTGCATTTTAGTGTTTTTGTGTTTTTAGTATTTTTGCATTTTCAATGTTTTAGCATTTTAGTGGTTTAGCACTTAATTATTGTTTTTAGTGTTATTGCGTTTAATGTTTTTCCGTTTTTAGTATTTTAGTGGTTTTCTGTTTTAGTGTTTGGCATTTTAAGTTTTTTGTATTTTAACATTTTAAGTTTTTAGTATTTTAACATTTTAATATTTTTTAACATTTTTGCATTTTATTTTTTGTGTTTTTAGTGTTTTGCGTTTTATTGTTTTTGCATTTTTAGAGTTTTAGCATTTTTGCGTGTTAGTGTCTTAGCACTAAAGTGTTTTTTAGTGTTTTCCCGTTTTTAGTATTTTAGTGTTTTTCTGTTTTAGTGTTTGACATTTTAATTTTTTAGTATTTTAACATTTTAGTGCTTTGCGTTCTAGTGTTTTACTGTTTTTGCGTTTTGTGTTTCAGTTTTTTACATTTTAGCGTTTTTAGTGTTTTTTGTGTTTTAGTCACCAAACCAGATCAAGTTCCAGGTCAGATCTGTGGAGAGGCGACGCCGCTCACAGTCAGAACGCCTGTTTTTCGGAGGTATTTCTGAGCTCTAAAACCACCTGTCATCGAATAAAAGTAAAGTAGAGCTGTTTTAATGCCACACTGCGGGACATTCCAGGCTGTAGTGCACCTTTAAATCTCACGGGAGTCGGTTTTAAATCGTCCGAGACAAAAAACGGAAACACGGTGAAGCGTTTGAGGAGCTCGTGCGACTCTCTGTTTATTTGGCTGAAGTTTGTTTACACTGTTTTTACTTTGGTTTTTCTGATCGTCACAAACACACACACACAGACACACACACAGACACACACACACACACACACACACACAAACACACACACACACACACACACACAGACACACACACACACACACACACACACACACACGACCCCTCACAACATGTTTATACAGGAGGTGTGCTGCTCAAGGGCACGAGGGCAGAACGCTTTACAAACATTTAGAGCGTTTATGTTTTTGTTTTGTTTTTAAAGCTGCACTGTGTAAATTTTCTGCTTGTTTCTATGGAGATGTCATCGCTCTGTCTGGAATATTCCACAATACACTGTAAAAAACAAAAACAAAAAAACAATATCTACTGATTTAAATTAAGAACATTTTATTTTATTTGAATCGATTCAACTTGACAAGATAAATAATCTGCCAATGGAATAATGTTTGTTTTTCTTAATTTAAGCAACAGTTGATTTTGTTTTTTAATTTTTTTTTTTTTCAGTGCCAGAAATGTGTTGTTTTTCTTATTTTATTTTAAGTGTATCCAGATGTTTTTTTCATATTTTAAGTACAAAAAGTCTTGTTCCACTGGCAGATCATTTTTAGTCTGGTTCATGAGTCGGTTTAATTTGGTGGAAACCGTGTGTACCTGTATTCAGTTACAGTTAGTTACATTACATTAGGATTTTCCTGTTTTTACATTTTGGGCTAATATCCTCCCCTTTTTCTTTTTTTTTTTTAAATCTTGGTAATTTTACTCATTGCTGGAAACTAAACTAGGTCTAAACAAGGTCTAAACCAGGTCTAAACCAGGACTAAAACCTGGTCTAAACAAGGTCTAAACCAGGTCTAAACCAGGACTAAACCAGGACTAAACAAGGACTAAACCAGGTCTAAACCAGGTCTAAACCAGGACTAAACCAGGACTAAACCTGGTCTAAACAAGGTCTAAACCAGGTCTAAACCAGGACTAAACCAGGACTAAAACCTGGTCTAAACAAGGTCTAAACCAGGTCTAAACCAGGACTAAAACCTGGTGTAAACAAGGTCTAAACCAGGTCTAAACCAAGACTAAACCAGGACTAAAACCAGGTCTAAACAAGGACTAAACCAGGTCTAAACCAGGTCTAAACCAGGTCTAAACCAGGTCTAAACCAGGACTAAAACCTGGTGTAAACAAGGTCTAAACCAGGTCTAAAACCAAGACTAAACCAGGACTAAAACCAGGTCTAAACAAGGACTAAACCAGGTCTAAACAGGACTAAAACCAGGTCTAAAGGTACTAAACCAGGTCTAAACAGATTTAAACCAACTAAACCAGGTCTAAACAAGGACTAAAACCAGGTCTAAACAAGGACTAAACCAGGTCTAAAAAGGTCTAAACCAGGTCTAAATCAGGACTAAACCAGGTCTAAACAAGGACTAAACCAGGTCTAAATCAGGACTAAACCAGAGATTTTTTATTAAGAAAGGTCATGGTAACGGAGGGAAAATTGTCCAAACAAGTAGAAGGTGCAGGATTTTGTATAATTTGTCTCTTTTTTCTTCTGAATATTTTAATATTACTTCAAAATGAAAGAAACTATTTCTATAAAATATGTCAGTCCTTCCGAGAACATTTTTATCATTTTAAATACTTTTTTTTTTTTTTAAATCATGTTCCTTCATCAACAGTTCTTGAGTTTTTGGTCTTGTTGTTTACTTCTGCTTGACCGGGACCATTTATTATTAAGTTCGTCAGGTTGGATTAAAAAGCCCCTCCCCTGGTCGAGTTTATCACTGGAGAGAAATGAAATTGAGCGAAGGCGCTGGGTGGTACGAAATTTACTCAAATTATGCTAAAACTTTCTTAATTCAAGTCGTCTTAACTTAACTAGATTTAGTTTTTTCGCCGTGTGTGACTTTAAACAGCTCCACTTTACGTTTGTTCGATTACAGGTGGTTTTAAAACTCAAAAATCCCCAGAGAAAAACAGAAGCTCTGACTCTCGTGCAGGTGTGTGGAGTTTAAAAACACAGTGGAGCTCGTGCTAAATGTGAATGAAACAAAACACAAGTCCAGGTCTGTTTGTGACGAGGAAACGACATCAGAGCAGATCAGAAAATAATGTCATGTGGGACTTTTAATATGAATAAAACTGGACATTTAAATTAAGTTTTACTGTTTTATTAAAGGCTTAAAGTCGTTTCAGTATCGACACTTTTCATTATTATTATGTCTTTGCGGTGTTTCAGGGTGTGTTCTGGTGACACGTCTGGTTCTATCCTCTGTTTTAATGGAGCGTATCACAGACAGGAAGTGAACACGGGCGCGTTTTTGCATCCACTCTGGCTCCAGTTCACGTTCTATTGAAAAAGTGTGGCTCCTCTCTCTGTACCTGCTGCTGTCAGACTCGTCATTTTGGACTTAAAATGTTCGTATTAAATCGCTCTACGTGATTCTGGGGTTTTTATTTAAAAATTTTGTCCGTAAATCAGGATATGAGCGTTTATAACACTCCAATCCGGCGCCTTCTTTCCCCGAGGCCACTCCCACTGGGTTTGATTGACAGCCTTAAACAGTCTCGCTCCTGATTGGTTCATTGTTGCTGTGATACTCGCTCGCAGTTGGATTTCAACATTTAAAACTCAGCTCTGAATTGACTCCTCTGACTGCCGCCTCGATGAGCTTCATTTGACTGGAACTCTTGTGTAAACAGAATCTGCTTCAGACTCACAGGGAACACAGAGTAGACAGTGTACACAGGAGTATATGTAGTATACACAGAGTACACATGTACACAGGTGCAGTCTAGAGTATATGCAGTATACATCGAATACCCAAGTACACAGGTACATAGAGTACACGGGTACAGTCTGGAGTATATGCAGTATACACGGTACACAGGTACACAGATACATATGTACAGTGTGGAGTATATGCAGTATACACAGAGTACACAAATAGCTACACAAAGTACACAGGTAAACAGACAGGTACTCATACACAGAGTATACAGGTACACAGAGTACACAGGTACTCAAGTACACAAAGTACACAGGTGCAGTCTGGAGTATATACAGAGTACAAAGATACACAGGTACACAGAGAGGCACACAGATAGACAGAGAAGTACACAGTATACGGGTACACAAAGTACACAGAGTACACAGGTACACAGAGAGGTATACAAAGTACACAGATACACAGAGTACACAGGTACACAGAGTACACAGGTACACTGAGTACACAGGTACACAGAGTATACAGGTACACAAAGTATATAGGTACACAGGGTATATAGGTACACAAAGTATATAGGTACACAGAGTACACAGGTACACAGAGTACACAGGTACACAGAGTACACAGGTACACAGAGTACACAGGTACATAGAGTACACAGGGTATATAGGTACACAGAGTATATAGGTACACAGAGTACACAGGGTATATAGCTACACAGTGTATATAGGTACACAGAGTACACAGGTACACAAAGTACACAGGTACATAGAGTATAGGGGGCTGTAGTAAAATGGGGTTCAGCCTGGAGTATATACATAGTACACAGAGAGGTACACAGAGTACACAGGTCTGTAGTATTGTGTGGTTGAGTCTGGAGTACATACATCGTACACAGAGAGGTACACAGAGTACACAGGTCTGTAGTATTGTGTGGTTGAGTCTGGAGTACATACATAGTACACAGAGAGGTACACAGAGTACACAGAGTACACGGGTCTGTAGTATTGTGTTATTGAGTCTGGAGTACATACATAGTACACAGAGAGGTACACAGAGTACACAGGTCTGTAGTATTGTGTGGTTGAGTCTGGAGCTGGAGTTTGTGATCTGAAGCGTCACTGTTCGAGTTGTGAGGTTGATTTAAAGCTGCACTGTGTCACTTTTCTGGAGGAGGGTATAGACACCACCGGCTCGTCTCCACGGAGATGTGACTGCTTTACCTGAATGTTCCACAATACCCACGAAACATAAATCTATTTGGCTTTTGTTGAGTTGCATCCTTTTTTTTTCTTTTTTTTTTTTTTGCTCTAAAACAGAAGAAACCACGAGCTCTGACTGCGAGTGAACCTCTAACAGAAATTACACAATGCAGCTTTAATTACAGTGAATTTTGTCGCCACAGAAACCGCAGAATAACAGGTAAAACAGTGCAGGGTGAAGTTTGTTTATCAGGACCGGGCCCCGTGGTGCCTCGAGCTCACGGTTTGTTCCAGGTCCCTCAGAGCCGGGCAGATGTTTGTAAACTGTCTGAGCGGCTCAAACTCTCTGTTTATACCGTCAGAACCAGAGTTTACACAAGAACAGACGCGAGAACAGACGCGAGAACAGACCTCCAGACTCAAGAACAGACCTCCAGACACGAGAACAGACCCTCAGACACAAGAACAGACCCTCAGACTCAAGAACAGACCCTCAGACTCAAGAACAGACCTCCAGATGCAAGAACAGACCCTCAGACACGAGAACAGACCCTCAGACACAAGAACAGACACTCAGACACGAGAACAGACCTCCAGACACGAGAACAGACCCTCAGACACAAGAACAGACCCTCAGACGTAAGAACAGACCCTCAGACGTAAGAACAGACCCTCAGACACAAGAACAGACCCTCAGACACAAGAACAGACCCTCAGACTCAAGAACAGACCCTCAGACACAAGAACAGACCCTCAGATGTAAGAACAGACCCTCAGACTCAAGAACAGACCCTCAGACACGAGAACAGACCTCCAGACACGAGAACAGACCCTCAGATGTAAGAACAGACCCTCAGACTCAAGAACAGACCCTCAGACACGAGAACAGACCTCCAGACACGAGAACAGACCCTCAGATGTAAGAACAGACCCTCAGACTCAAGAACAGACCCTCAGACACGAGAACAGACCTCCAGACACAAGAACAGACCTCCAGACACGAGAACAGACCCTCAGACGCAAGAACAGACCTCCAGACACGAGAACAGACCTCCAGACTCGAGAACAGACCTCCAGACACGAGAACAGACCCTCAGACACAAGAACAGACCTCCAGACACGAGAACAGACCTCCAGACTCGAGAACAGACCTCCAGACACGAGAACAGACCCTCAGACACAAGAACAGACCTCCAGACGTAAGAACAGACCTCCAGACTCGAGAACAGACACTCAAACACAAGAACAGACCCTCAGACTCAAGAACAGATCCTCAGAGGCAAGAACAGACCCTCAGACGTAAGAACAGACCCTCAGACTCAAGAACAGACCCTCAGACACAAGAACAGACCCTCAGACTCAAGAACAGACCCTCAGACTCAAGAACAGACCCTCAGACACGAGAACAGACCCTCAGACTCAAGAACAGACTCTCAGACACAAGAACAGACCTCCAGACTCAAGAACAGACCCTCAGACTCAAGAACAGACCCTCAGACACAAGAACAGACCTCCAGACTCGAGAACAGACCCTCAGACACGAGAACAGACCCTCAGACACGAGAACAGACCCTCAGACGCAAGAACAGACCTCCAGACTCAAGAACAGACCTCCAGACACGAGAACAGACCCTCAGACACAAGAACAGACCCTCAGACACGAGAACAGACCCTCAGACTCAAGAACAGACCTTCAGACAAGAGAACAGACTCTCAGACTCAAGAACAGACCCTCAGACTCAAGAACAGACTCTCAGAGGCAAGAACAGACCCTCAGACACGAGAACAGACTTTCAGACTCAAGAACAGACCCTCAGACACAAGAACAGACCCTCAGACGTAAGAACAGACCCTCAGACTCAAGAATAGACTCTCCGACACAAGAACAGACCCTCAGACGCGAGAACAGACCCTCAGACTCAAGAACAGACCCTCAGACGTAAGAACAGACCCTCAGACACAAGAACAGACGCAAGAACAGACGCGAGAACAGACCCTCAGACACAAGAACAGACCTCCAGACTCAAGAACAGACCTCCAGACACGAGAACAGACCTCCAGACATAAGAACAGACCTCCAGACTCAAGAACAGACCCTCAGACTCGAGAACAGACCTCCAGACGTAAGAACAGACCCTCAGACTCGAGAACAGACCCTCAGACTCAAGAACAGACCTCCAGACTCAAGAACAGACCCTCAGACTCAAGAACAGACCCTCAGACTCAAGAACAGACCCTCAGACGCAAGAACAGACCCTCAGACTCGAGAACAGACCTCCAGACGCGAGAACAGACCCTCAGACTCAAGAACAGACCTCCAGACTCAAGAACAGACCTCCAGACACAAGAACAGACCTCCAGACTCAAGAACAGACCCTCAGACTCGAGAACAGACCCTCAGACTCAAGAACAGACCCTCAGACTCAAGAACAGACCTCAGACACAAGAACAGACCCTCAGACACAAGAACAGACCTCCAGACTCAAGAACAGACCCTCAGACACGAGAACAGACGCGAGAACAGACCCTCAGACACAAGAACAGACCTCCAGACTGAAGAACAGACCCTCAGACACAAGAACAGACCTCCAGACTCAAGAACAGACCTCCAGACACGAGAACAGACCTCCAGACGTAAGAACAGACCCTCAGACACAAGAACAGACCTCCAGACTCAAGAACAGACCTCCAGACACGAGAACAGACCTCCAGACTCAAGAACAGACCCTCAGACACAAGAACAGACCCTCAGACACAAGAACAGACCTCAGACACAAGAACAGACAGACTAAGAACAGACCTCAGAACAGACCTCCAGACACGAGAACAGACCTCCAGACTCAAGAACAGACCCTCAGACACGAGAACAGACACTCAGACTCGAGAACAGACCCTCAAACACGAGAACAGACGCGAGAACAGACCCTCAGACACAAGAACAGACGCAAGAACAGACGCGAGAACAGACCTCAGACTCAGAACAGAACAAGAACAGACGCGAGAACAGACCCTCAGACACAAGAACAGACCTCCAGACTCAAGAACAGACCTCCAGACACGAGAACAGACCCTCAGACTCAAGAACAGACACTCAGACACGAGAACAGACCTCCAGACATAAGAACAGACCTCCAGACTCAAGAACAGACCTCCAGACGTAAGAACAGACCCTCAGACTCAAGAACAGACCTCCAGACGCAAGCACAGACCCTCAGACTCGAGAACAGACCTCCAGACTCAAGAACAGACCCTCAGACACGAGAACAGACCCTCAGACTCGAGAACAGACCTCCAGACGCAAGCACAGACCCTCAGACTCGAGAACAGACTCTCAGACTCAAGAACAGACCCTCAGACTCGAGAACAGACCCTCAGACGCAAGAACAGACCTCAGACGCAAGACACAGACCTCAGACTCAGAACAGACCCTCAGACGCAAGAACAGACCCTCAGACTCAAGAACAGACCCTCAGACTCAAGAACAGACCCTCAGACTCGAGAACAGACCTCCAGACTCGAGAACAGACCTCCAGACTCGAGAACAGGCAAGGATCCGGCTCCCGTCGATTCTAAGAGCCGCTTCCTTCGCGACCGACTCATCACTACTAGCTAGTAAAGAAACAATCGCTATTAGCCTTTAGCCGTATATGCTGCATGTTGGTGTAAATAATGATATGTGTAAATGTCGATCATTCACACCTCTGTTCACAGCTCATTTACATCAGTGCAGGTCCAGTAACAAATGTACGACCAATATAATCACTTTACAACAGACCAATAGAAAACAGACTGTTTATGTGTCGGAGCTACAGCAGAAAACAAATAAACAAAACTAGCTTCAAAGTCGACATATTTCCAACACTCAGCCTCACACAGGCTCCTCCCACATCACAAGTCTGAACTAATAAATGTCCTTTTAATCCAGACTCAAACCGATTGTCCGTAAAAAAATAATATCTCAGTGTTTGGATCTGAGTCTGAGTGTAAACAAACACACGTGAGTCTGTGGTGTGTTCAGGGACAGTACGACACACACACACAAATGACTCCACAGATAAATACTGATGCAGAGTCACATATTTGGACATTTATTTGTCTGTAAATTGGATTAAATGAACAGAATAACGAGGTATAACCTGCCCACGGGAAATATCGGCCCCTATCAGCAAACATATCGGCCGATAATATTGGCCAACGGATATATCGGTCGGGCTCTACTGGAGACCATATCAAAGTTTCTCTTTCCTTCTCTTTCTCCCTCTGTCTCTCATCTCCCGCTCTCTCTCGTTCTGTCTCTTTCTCCCCCTCTCCTCCTCCTCTCCTCTGTGTGGAGCTGTGGGACGTCCTTGTCTCTCCTCCCTCTCTCTCCTTCCTTCTTTCATCCCTCTCTTTCTCTCTCTCTCCTTCCTTCATTCATCCTCCTCTCGTCGGTGGGAGGTCCTTGTCTCTCTCTCTCTCTCTCTCTCCGTCCTTCCTTCCTTCATCTCTCTCTCTCTCTCTCTGTCCTTCCTTCATCCCTTTCTCTCCCTCCCTCTCTCTCTGTCTCTCTCTCTCTCTCTCTCTCTCTCTCCGTCCTTCCTTCCTTCATCTCTCTCTCTCTCTCTCTCTCTGTCCTTCCTTCATCCCTCTCTCTCTCTCTCGTCGGTGGAGGTCCTTGTCTCTCTCTCTCTCTCTCTCTCCGTCCTTCCTTCCTTCATCTCTCTCTCTCTCTCTCTCTCTCTCTGTCCTTCCTTCATCCCTCTCTCTCTCTCTCGTCGGTGGGAGGTCCTTGTCTCTCTCTCTCTCTCTCTCTCCGTCCTTCCTTCCTTCATCTCTCTCTCTCTCTCTCTCTCTCTCTGTCCTTCCTTCATCTCTTTCTCTCTCTGTCGTTGTTGGGAGGTCCGTGTCTCTCTCTCTCTCTCCGTCCTTCCTTCCTTCATCCCCCTCTCTCTCTCTCCCTCCCTCTCTCTCTCTCTCTCTCTCTCTCTCTCTCTCATCAGTGGGAGGTCCTTGTCTCTCTCTCTCCGTCCTTCCTTCCTTCATCCCCCTCTCTCTCTCTCTCCCTCCCTCTCTCTCTCTCTCTCTCTCTCTCATCAGTGGGAGGTCCTTGTCTCTCTCTCTCCGTCCTTCCTTCCTTCATCTCTCTCTCTCTCTCTGTCGTCGGTGGGAGGTCCTTGTCTCTCTCTCTCTCCTTCCTTCATCTCTCTCTCTCTCTCTCTCTCTCTGTGTCGTCTGTGGGAGGTCCTTGTCTCTCTCTCTCTCTCCTTCTCCTTCTCCTCTCTCTTCTCTCTCCTTCTCTCATCTCTCTCTCTCTCTCTCTCTCTCTCTCTCTCTCTCTCTCTCTCTCTGTCGTCTGTGGGAGGTCTTGTCTCTCTTCTCTCTCTCTCTCTCTCTCTCTTCTCTCTCTCTCTCTCTCTCTCTCTCTCTCTCTCTCTCTCTCTCTCTCTCTCTCTCTCTGTCGTCTGTGGGAGGTCCTTGTCTCTCTCTCTCTCTCTCTCTCTCTCTCTCTGTCGTCTGTGGGAGGTCCTTGTCTCTCTCTCTCTCTCTCTCTCTCTCTCTCCTCTTCGTCTGTGGGAGGTCTTGTCCTTGTCTCTCTCTCTCTCTCTCTCTCTCTCTCTCTCTGTCGTCTGTGGGAGGTCCTTGTCTCTCTCTCTCTCTCTCTCTCTCTCTCTCTCTGTCGTCTGTGGGAGGTCCTTGTCTCTCTCTCTCTCCTTCCTTCCTCTCTCTCTCTCTCTCTCTCTCTCTCTCTCTCTCTGTCGTCTGTGGGGGGTTCTCTCTCTCTCTCTCTGTCTCTCTCTCTCTCTCTCTCTCTCTCCGTCCGTCTCTCTCTCTCTCTCTCTCTCTCTCTCTCTCTCTGTCTCTCGTCCTTGTCGTTCTCTGAGTCTCGGAGGAGGAGAGATAAGAACAGACTGAACCCAGACACTTTACACTCGTTTAACAACTCCAAAGAACGAGGGAGGGACAGAGGGAGGGAGAGAAGAGAGAGGAAAAGAGGGAAGGAGAGAGATCAAGAGATTGGAGGAGAGGTAGACAGAGGGAGAGGGGGAGAGGAGAAACAGAGGGAGCGGAGAAAGAGAGAGAGAGGGAGAGAGCGGGGAGAAGAGAAACAGAGCAAGTGGAGAAAGAGAGAGGAAGAGAGGGAGGGGGAAAGAGAAGGAGGGAGGGGGGTGAGAGAGGAGAAACGAGAGGGGGGGAGAAAAGAAAGAGAGAGGGGGAGAGAGAGGGGAGAAAAAAGAGAGAGAAAGAGGGAGGGAGGGAGAGAAGAAATAGAGAGGGGATGGAGAAAGAGAGGGAGGGAGAGGAAGAGAGAGGAGAAAAGGGAGGGAGGGAGAAAGAGAGAGAGAGGAGGGGAAGAGAGAGAAGAGAAACAGAGGGAGTGGAGAGAGAGGGAGAGGAAAAGAGAGATGAGAAATGAGCGAGAGGGAGAAGAGAGGATGTGGAGAGAGGAAAGAGGGAGTGGAGAGAGAGAGAGAGAGAGAGGGAGGAAGAAAGAGGAAAAGAGGCTGAGATAGAGGAAGGGGGGAGAGAGAGAAGAGAAAGAGAAAGGGTTTGGAGAAAGAGAGAGAGAGAGGGAGAGGAAGAGAGAAATGAGAAAAGAGAGCGAGAGAGAGAGAGAGGGAGGGAGAAACAGCAAAAGTGGAGGAAGAGAGAGAAGAGAAACAGAGAGGGAGGGATGGAGAAAAGAGAAAGAGGGGAGGAGAAGAGAGGATGTGGAGAGAGGAAAGAGGGAGTGGAGAGAGAGAGAGAGAGGGAGGAGTAAAAGTTGGATGTTTTGTTTTCTTTTGTTCTGATTTTTTTTTTTTTTTTTTTCTCTTGGACTTTGTGATTTTATTTTTATGAATGAAACAAACAGATTTTCCTTTTTTTTCCCACAACAACAAAACAGTAAATAAAGGTTTACCGGGTCCCAGGTCAGATCTGTGGAGAGGCGACTCACAGTGTCTAGAGTTTGTTTATTTTTTTTTGTTTTTTCGAAGGATTTTTGAGCCGTAAAAACCTGCTCCTGCGACCGAATAAATGTCAAGTGGAGCTGTTTAAAGTCGCACTGCGGAACATTCCAGACAGAGCGACGACGTCTCCGTGGAAACAAACGGGTGACGGGTCCACAGACGAAAAGTTACACAGTGCAGCTTTAAGAACAACAACAAACTCTTCAACTGTTTGTTTCCATCTTTTTGTCCTTCTCCTTTCCTTTTCTCACTCTGTCTTTCTCTCCCTCTCTTACTCATTCTCTTCTTCTTCTCTCTCACTCTTTTTCTCTCTTTTCTCTCTCCTCTTTCTCTCTCTCACTATTTTCTCTCTCTCTTTTCTCTCCCCTTCTCTCTTTTTTCTCTCTGTCTCTCCATCCCTTTCTCTCACTCTTTTCTCTCCCTCCCTTTCTCTCTCTCTCTCACACTCTTTTCTCTCTGCCATTCTCATCTCTCGCTCTTTTCTTTATCTCTTTCTCTCACTCTTTTCTCTCTCTCTCTCTCCCTTTTTCTCTCTGTCATTCCTTTCTCTCTCCGTTTCTCTCTCTCTCCCTCTCCCTCTCCCTTTTTCTCTCTGTCTCTCTTTTCTCTCCCTCCCTTTCTCTCACTCTTTTCTCTCTCTTACTCTTTTCTCTCTCTCTCTCACTCTTTTCTCTCTCTCTCTCTGTTTCTCTCTCTCCCTTTCTCTCTCTCTCTTTTTCTCTCTCTCTCTGTTTCTCTCTCTCCCATTCTCTCTCACTCTTTTCTCTCTCTCTCTCTGTTTCTCTCTCTCCCTTTCTCTCTCACTCTTTTCTCTCTCTCTCTTTTCTCTCTCTCCTTTCTCTCTCTCTCTTTTCTCTCTCTTACTCTCTTTCTCTCTCTCTCTCTCTCTCTTCTCTCTCTTTTCTCTCTCTCTCGTTCTCTCTCACTCTTTTCTCTCTCTCTCTTTTCTCTCTCTCTCTCTTTTCTCTCTCTCCCTTTCTCTCACTCTTTTCTCTCTCTCTCTCTCCCTTTTCTCTCTCTCTCTCTGTTTCTCTCTCTCCCTTTCTCTCTCACTCTTTTCTCTCTCTTCTCACCCTTTTCTCTCTCTCTCTCTGTTTCTCTCTCTCCCGTTCTCTCTCACTCTTTTCTCTCTCTCTCTCACCCTTTTCTCTCTCTCTCTCTGTTTCTCTCTCTCCCTTTCTCTCTCACTCTTTTTCTCTCACTTTTTTCTCTCTCTTCATTTCTCTCCCTCTTTTCTCTCTCTATTTCTCACTCTTTTCTCTGTCACTCTTTAGTCTCTCTCTGTTTTTCCCTCTCCGTTTCTCTCTCCCTCTTTTCTCTCCCTCTCTCTTTTCTCTCTTTCTCTCCCTCTCTTTTCTCTCCCTCTCTCTTTTCTCTCTTTCTCTCCCTCTCTTTTCTCTCCCTCTCTCTTTTTTCTCTCTTTCTCTCTCTCTCTTGTGGAGGTTGGGTGTTTTTGGTTTTTGGAGGAGACGCTGCAGAAACGTCGTGACTGTTTTTGTGCTGAAGAAGGTGATAGACAGAAGAGAGGGATGACGGAACGAGAGGAGAGGAGGAGAGAAATACACAAGAAAGAAAGATAGAAAGAAAGATAGATAGATAGACCTGGTTTAGTCCTGGTCCTCATTCTCGCTCCCTCTTTCTCTTTTACTCCTCTCTCTCCATCCCTCTTTCTTTCTCTCTCTTTCTCCTTTACCTCATTCTCTTTCTTAGTCCTGGTTTAGTTCTGGTTTAGTCCTGGTTTAGTCCTGGTTTAGTTCTGGTTTAGTCCTGGTTTAGTTCTGGTTTAGACCTGGTTTAGTCCTGGTTTAGTCCTGGTTTAGTCCTGGTTTAGTTCTGGTTTAGACCTAGTTTAGTCCTGGTTTAGTCCTGTTATAGTCCTGGTTTAGTCCTGTTTTAGTCCTGTTTAGTCCTGGTTTAGTCCTGGTTTAGTCCTGTTATAGTCCTGGTTTAGTCCTGGTTTAGTCCTGTTATAGTCCTGGTTTAGTCCTGGTTTAGTTCTGGTTTAGTCCTGGTTTAGTCCTTGTTTAGTCCTGGTTTAGTCCTGGTTTAGTTCTGGTTTAGTCCTGGTTTAGTTCTGGTTTAGTCTTGGTTTAGACCTGGTTTAGTCCTGGTTTTAGTCCTGGTTTAGTTCTGGTTTAGACCTGGTTTAGTCCTGGTTTAGTCCTGGTTTAGTTTAGTTCTGGTTTAGTCCTGGTTTAGTCCTGGTTTAGTCCTGGTTTAGTCCTGTTATAGTCCTGGTTTAGTTCTGGTTTAGACCTAGTTTAGTCCTGGTTTAGTCCTGTTATAGTCCTGGTTTAGTCCTGTTATAGTCCTGGTTTAGTCCAGGTTTAGTCCTGGTTTAGTCCTGTTATAGTCCTGGTTTAGACCTGGTTTAGTCCTGGTTTAGTCCTGGTTTAGTTCTGGTTTAGTCCTGGTTTAGTCCTGTTTTAGTCCTGGTTTAGTTCTGGTTTAGTCCTGGTTCAGTCCTAGTTCAGTCCTGGTTTAGTCCTGGTTTACTTCTGGTTTAGTCCTGGTTTAGTCCTGGTTCAGTCCTAGTTCAGTCCTGGTTTAGTCCTGGTTTAGATCTGGTTTAGACCTGGTTTAGTCCTGGTTTAGTCCTGGTTTAGTTCTGGTTTAGATCTGGTTTAGTCCTGGTTTAGATCTGGTTTAGTCCTGTTTCAGTCCTGGTTTAGTCCTGGTTTAGTCCTGTTTATAGTCCTGGTTTTAGTCCTGGTTTAGTTCTGGTTTAGTCCTGGTTTAGTCCTTTGTTTAGTCCTGGTTTAGTCCTGGTTTAGTCCTGGTTTAGTCCTGGTTTAGTCCTGGTTCAGTCCTAGTTCAGTCCTGGTTTAGTCCTGGTTTAGATCTGGTTTAGACCTGGTTTAGTCCTAGTTTAGTCCTGGTTTAGTTCTGGTTTAGACCTGGTTTAGATCTGGTTTAGTCCTGGTTTAGATCTGGTTTAGTCCTGGTTTAGATCTGGTTTAGACCTGGTTTAGTCCTGGTTTAGTCTTGGTTTAGTCCTGGTTTAGTTCTGGTTTAGTTCTGTTATAGTCCTGGTTTAGTCCTGGTTTAGTTCTGGTTTAGACCTAGTTTAGTCCTGGTTTAGTCCTGTTATAGTCCTAGTTTAAGTCCAGGTTTAGTCCTGGTTTAGTCCTAGTTTAGTCCTGGTTTAGTCCTGGTTAGTTCTGGTTTAGTCCTGGTTTAGTCCTGGTTCAGTCCTGGTTTAGTCCTGGTTTAGTCCTGGTTCAGTCCTGGTTTAGTCCTGGTTTAGTCCTGGTTTAGTCCTGGTTTCAGTCCTGGTTCAGTCCTGGTTTAGTCCTGGTTTAGTCCTGGTTCAGTCCTGGTTTAGTCCTGGTTTTAGTCCTTTTTAGTCCTGGTTTAGTCCTGTTTAGTCCTGGTTTAGTCCTGGTTTAGTCCTGGTTTAGTCCTGGTTCAGATTCAGTCTTGTTTAGTTGCATGTTTGATTTTGTCCTTTGGGGTCTTTCTCTCTCTCTCTCTTTCTCTCTCTCTCCTCCTCCTCCTCTCTCCCTCTCTCTCTCCTTTCTCTTCTTCTTTCCCTCTCTTTTCTTTTCTCTTTCCTCCTCTCTCCTCCTCCCCTCCCGCTCTTCTCTCTCTCTCCACCCCTCCGTCTCTCTCTTCCCCTCTTTCTCCCTCCTTCTCTCTCCGTCTCTTCTCGGTCCGGAGCCTGTTGCCATGGAAACGCGGGAGACGAGGCTCCGCCGCCCGACTCCCAAAAAATGCATTATCTTTTTCCTCTCCTCTCCTCCGTCCATCCCCCACTCTTTCTCTCTCCCTCCGTTTCTCTTCTCCCTTTTTCTCTCTTTCTCTCTCTCGCGCCGCTCTCTCCCTCTCTCCTTTCCTCCCAGAATCCCTCCATCTCTCTCTTCCTCTCCCTGTTTTTTTCACTCCTCTTCTCTCTCTCTCTCTCGCCTTTTCTCTCTCTTTCTTTCTCTCTCCCTCCTTTCTTTCTCTCTCCCTGTCCTTCTTTCCTCTTTTTCTCTCTTCTTTTCCCTCTCTTTATTTCTCTCTTTCTTTTCTTCTCCTCTCTTTTCTATCTCTCTCTCTCTTTTTTTCTTTCTTCCCCCTCTCCTCTCTCTCTCTCTCTCTCTCTCTCTTTCACAGATGGTCAGATGTCGTATTCTCTCCGTTCTTTCACCACAGAAACGGAGGAAAAACAAAAACAAACTCAATTTTATCTTTCCTTTTTCTTTCTTTCTTTCTCTCCTCTCGTTCGTCATCATTACCTCACTCACCCCTCGCTCTCTCTCTCTCTCTCTCTCTCTCTCCATCCTCCTGTTTCCTTCTCACTCTCCCCTCCTCCTTCTCTTCCTCACACTCTCTCTCTCTTTTTTATCCTTCTCTCTTTCTCTTCTCACTCCTGTCTTTCTCTCTTTTCTGTCGTTCATTACAATTACCTCACCTACTCCTCTTCTCTCTCTTCTCTCTTCTTCTCTTCTTTCTCATTCTCTTCTCTCCTCTCCTCCCTTTCTCTCTCCTCTCCTCCCTTTCTCTCTCCTCTCCTCCTTTTCTCTCTTCTCTCCTCCCTTTCTCTCTTCTCTCCTCCTTTTCTCTCTTCTCTCCTCCCTTTCTCTCTTCTCTTCTCTCCTCTTCTCTCCTCCTCTCTCTCTTCTCTCCTCCTTCTCTCTCTTCTCTCTCCCTTTCTCTCTTCTCTCCTCCCTTTCTCTCTTCTCTCCTCTTCTCCTTTCTCTCTTCTCTCCTCCCTCTTCTTCTCTTCTCTCTCTCTCTCTCTCTCCTCTTTCCTCTCTCTCTCCTCTCCTCTTCTCTCTCTCTTCTCTCTCTCTCCTCCTCTCCTCTTCTCCTCCTCTCTTTTCTCTCTTCTCTCCTCTTCTCTCTTCTCTCCTCCTTTTCTCTCTTCTCTCCTCCCTTTCTCTCTTCTCCTTTTCCTCTTCTCTTCCTCTTCTCCTTCTCTTTCTCTCTCCTCCTCTTTTCTCTCTCCTTTCTCCTCTTCTCTTCTTCCTTTTCTCTCTCTCATCTCCTCCTTTTCTCTCTTCTCTCCTCTTTTTCTCTTCTCTCCTCTCCTCCTTCTCCTCTCTCTTTCTTTCTCTCTTCCTCTCCTCCCTCCTTTATCTCTTCTCTCCTCCTTCTCTCTCTTCTCTCCTCCTTTTCTCTCCCTCCCTCTCTTTCTCTCTCCTCTCCTCCCTTCTCTCTTCTCTCCTTCCTTTCTCTCTTCTCTCTCTCCTTTTCTCTCTCTCTCTCTCCCTTTCTCTCTTCTCTCCTCCCTTTCTCTCTTCTCTCCTCCCTTTCTCTCTTCTCTCCTCCTTTTTTCTCTTCTCTCCTCCCTTTCTCTCCTCTCTCCTCTCCTCTTTCTATCTTCTCTCCTCCTTTCTCTCTTTTCCTCTCTCTTTTCTATTCCTCTCTTCTCTCTCTCTTTCTCTTCTCTTTCTCTCTCTTTTCTCTCTCTCTCTCTTCTCTCATTCTCTCTCTCTCCTCCCTTCTCTCTTCTCTCTCTCTCTCTCTCTCTCTCTTTCTCTCTCCTCTTTTCTCTCTTTTCTCTTCTCTCTCTCCTCTTTTCTCTCTTCTCTCTCTTTTCTCTTTTCTCTCTCCCTTTCTCTCTCCTCTCTCCTTTCTCTCTTCTCTTCTTCCTTTCTCTCTCTCTCTCTCTCTCTCCACTTCTCTCTTCTCTCTCTCTTCTCTCTCTCTCTCTCTCTTCTCTCTCTCTCTCTCCCTCCTTCTCTCTTCTCTCTCTCTCCTCTCTCTCTCTTTTTCTCTCTCTCTCTCCTCTCTCTCTCTCTCTCTCTCCTCTCTCTTCTCTCTCTCTCTCTCTCTCTCTCTCTCTTCTCTCTCTTCTCTCTTCCTTCTCTCTTCTCTCTCTTCTCTCTCTCCTCTCTCTTCTCTCTCTCCTTTCTCTTCTTCTCTCTCTCTCTTCTCTCTCCCTCTCTATCTTCCTCTTCTCTCTCTCTCTTTCTCTCTCTCTCTCTCTCTCTCTCTCTCTTCTCTCTTCTCTCCTCCTCTCTTCTCTCTTCTTCTCTCTCTCTTCTCCTCTTCTCTCCTTTCTCTCTCTCTCCTTCTTCTCTCTTCTCTCTCTCCTTTTCTCTCTTCTCTCCTTCTTCTTCTCTCTCTCTCTCTCTCTCTCTCTACACTTCTTCCTTCCTTCTCTCTCTCTTCTTTCTTTCTTCTTCTCACTCCTCTCTCTTCTTCTCTCTCTTTCTCCTCGTTACCTCTCTCTCTCCTCTCTTCTCCCTTTCTCTCCGTCTCCCTCTCTTTCTCTCTCTCTCTCTCTCTCTTTCTTCTCACTCCTCCCTTTCTCTCTTCTCTTCTCTCTGTCTCCTCATCTTTCCTTCTTTTCCTTTCTCTTCTCTCTCTCTCTCTCTTCTCTCTCTTTCCTCTCCATTCTCTCTCTGTCCTCTCTCTCTCTCTCCTCTCTCTCTCTATCCTCTTCTCTTTCTCTCCTCTTTTAATTCCTCTCATCCTTCTTTCCTCCTCTTCCTTGTCTCTCTTCATTCTCTCCCTCTCTCATCCTCCTCTCTCTTCTCTCTCTCCTCTCTCTCTCTCTCTCTCTCTCTCTCTCACTCCCCCTCTCACACTCCCTCTCTTTTAAACCCTTCTCTTTCTTTCTCTCTCTTTCTCTATTATTCTTCCTCTCTCTCTCCCTCTCTCCTCCTTCTCTCTCTTCTCTCTCTCTCTCTTTCTCTTTCATTATCTTTACCTCGCTCACCCTCTCTCGCCCCTGAGGTTGGATTCACATGTGTTTTAATAGGGAGAGAGAAAGTGACCAGAGTCCTGGTTTAGTCCAGTTTAGTCCAGTCCGGGTCAGTCCTTAGTCCTGGTTTAGTCCAGTTTTAGTCCTGGGTCCTGAGTTCAGTCCTGGTTTAGTCTGGTTTCCTGGTTTAGTCCCTGGTTCCAGTCCTGGTTTAGTCCTTGGGTTCCAGTCTCTGTCGGTTCCAGTCCTGGTTAGTCCTGGTTTAGTCCTGGTTCAGCCTGGTTCAGTCCTGGTTCAGTCCTGGGTTGTCCTGGGTTCAGTCCTGGTTCAGTCCTGGTTCAGTCCTGGTTCAGTCCTGGTTTAGTCGTCCTGGTTCATCAGTCCTGGTTCAGTCCTGGTTAGTCCTGGTTTAGTCCTGGTTCCTGGTTCAGTCCTGGTCAGTCAGTCCTGGTTTCAGTCCTGGGTGGTTAGTCCTGGTTCAGTCCTGGTTCAGTCCTGGTTAGTCCTGGTTTAGTCCTGGTCCTGGTTTAGTCCTGGTTTAGTTCTCCTGGTAGTCCTGGTTCAGTCCTGGTTTAGTCCTGGGTTTAGTCCTGGTTCAGTCCAGTCCTGGTTCAGTCCTGGTTCAGTCCTGGTTTTCCTGGTTTAGTCCTGGTTCAGTCCTGGTTTCAGTCTGGGTTAGTCCTGGTTCAGTCCTGTTCAGTTTAGTCCTGGTGGTTCAGTCCTGGTTTCAGTCCTGGTTTAGTCCTGGTTAGTCCTGGTTCAGTCCTGGTTCAGTCCTGGTTCAGTCCTGGTTTAGTCCTGGTTTAGTCCTGGTTTAAGTCTGGTTCAGTCCTGGTCCTGGTTTAGTCAGTCCTGGTTCATCCTGGTTTAGTTCCTGTTTAGTCTGGTTCAGTCCTGGTTCAGTCCTGGTTTATCCTGGTCCTTTAGTCCTGGTTTAGTCCTGGTGTTCAGTCCTGGTTCAGTCCTGGTTTCCTGGTTCAGTCCTGGTTTAGTCCTGGTTTAGTCCTGGTTCAGTCCTGGTCAGTCCTGGTTCTTGTTTAGTCCTGGTTTAGTCCTGGGTCTGGTTAGTCCTGGTTTAGTCTGGTTTAGTCCTGGTTTAGTCCTGTTTAGTCCTGGTTTAGTCCTGTTTAGACCTGGTTTAAGTCCTGGGTTTAGTCTTGGTTTAGTCTCTGGTTCAGTCCTGGTTTAGTCCTGGTTTAGTCCTGGTTTAGTCCTGGTTCATCCTGTTTAGTCCTGGTTCAGTCCTGGTTCAGTCCTGGTTCAGTCCTGTTTAGTCCTGGTTTAGTCCTGGTTTCAGTCCTGGTTTAGTCCTGGTTTCAGTCCCTGGTTCAGTCCTGGTTCAGTCCTGGTTCAGTCCAGTCCTGGTTTCAGTCCTGGTTTCATCCTGGAGTCCTGGTTCAGTCCTGGTTCAGTCCTGGTTAGTCCTGGTTTCAGTCCTGGTTCAGTCCTGGTTTAGTCCTGGTTCAGTCCTGGTGGTTCAGTCCTGGTCCTGGTTCAGTCCTGGTTCAGTTCCTGGTTTATCCTGGTTCAGTCCTGGTTTAGTCCTGGTTTAGTTCAGTCCTGGTTCAGTCCTGGTTCAGTCCAGTCCTGGTTCAGTCCTGGTTTAGTCCTGGTTTAGTCCTGGTCAGTCCTGGTTTCAGTCCTGGTTTCAGTCCTGGTTTAGTCCTGGTTCAGTCCTGGTTTAGTCCTGGTTCAGTCCTGGTGTAGTCCTGGTTTAGTCCTGGTTTAGTCCTGGTTTAGTCCTGGTTCAGTCCTGGTTCAGTCCTGGTTCAGTCCTGGAGGTTGTTGGTTCTATTCTCTCTGTGTTTGTGTTCAGTCATGTGGAGTCGGAGCGCAGCGCCCTCAAGAGGAGAGAGTGGGAACGGCGCACACAGGAGGTTCAGCAGGACGACGACCTGTTCTCCACCGGATTCAACCTGTTTGGAGAACCCTACAAAGTGAGTCAGATGCCCTCCCGCCAGTCTGGGTTTATAGTCCAGGTTTAGTCCTGGTTTTGCTCTAGTTTTATCCCAGTTTAGACCTAGTTTAGAGTTGATATAGTTCTGGTTTAGAACTTTTTTAGTCCTGGTTTAAACCTGGTTTAGTCCTGGTTTAGACCTTTTTTAGGCCTGGTTTAGCCCTGGTTAAGTCTTGGTTTATAGTCTGGGTTTAGTCCTGATTTTGCTCTCATTCAATCCCGGTTTAGTTCCGGTTTAGACCCGTCCTAAATCCTGATTTAGACCTAGTTTAGTCCTGGTTTAGTCCTGGTTTAGTCCTGGTTAGTCCTGGTTTAGTCTTGATTTAGTCCTGGTTTGGTTTAGTCTGGTTTTAGTCTGGTTTTCTGGTTTAGTCTGGTTTAGTCCTGGTTTTCTTGGTTTAGTCCTGGTTTAGTCTGGTTTAGTTTTTAGTCTGGTTTAGCTGGTTTAGTCCTGTTTAGTTCTGGTTTAGTCCTGGTTTAGTCTGGTTTAGTCCTGGTTTGTTTAGTCCTGGTTTAGTCCTGGTTTAGTCCTTTTTATAGTCCTGGTTTAGTCCTGGTTTAGTCTGGTTTAGTCTGGTTTTCTGGTTTAGTCTGTTTAGTCTGGTTTAGTCCTGGTTTGTCTGGTTTAGTCTGGTTAGTCTGGTTTAGTCCTGGTTTAGTCTGGTTTAGTCTGGTTTTTGGTTTAGTCCTGGTTTAGTCTTGGTTTAGTCCTGGTTTAGTCCTGGTTTAGTGGTTTAGTCCTGGTTTAGTTGGTAGTCCTGGTTTAGTCTGGTTTAGTCCTGGTTTAGTCTGGTTTAGTCCTGGTTTAGTCCTGTTTAGTCCTGGTTTAGTCCTGGTTATCCTGGTTTATCCTGGTTTAGTCTGGTTTAGTCCTGGTTAGTCGGTTTACCTGGTTAGTCTGGCTGGTTTAGTCCTGGTTTAGTCCTGGTTTAGTCCTGGTTTAGTCCTGGTTTTGTCCTGGTTTAGTCTTGGTTTAGACCTGGTTTAGTCCTGGTTTAGTCCTGGTTTAGTCCTGTTTATCCTGGTTTATCCTGGTTTAGTCTGGTTTAGTCCTGGTTTATCTGGTTTAGTCCTGGTTTTAGTCCTGGTTTAGTCCTGGTTTAGACCTGGTTTAGTCCTGGTTTAGTCCTGGTTTAGTCTGGTTTAGTCTGGTTTAGTCCTGGTTTAGTCCTGGTTTAGTCCTGGTTTAGTTGGTTTAGTCCTGGTTTAGTCCTGGTTTAGTCTGGTTTAGTCCTGGTTTAGTCCTGGTTTAGTCCTGTTTAGTTTAGTCCTGGTTTAGTCCTGGTTTAGTCTGGTTTAGTCCTGGTTTAGTCCTGGTTTAGTCCTGGTTTAGTCCTGGTTTAGTCCTGGTTTAGTCCTGGTTTAGTCCTGGTTTAGTCCTGGTTTAGTCCTGGTTTTAGTCCTGGTTTAGTCCTGGTTTAGTCCTGGTTTAGTCCTGGTTTTAGTCTCCTGGTTTAGTCCTGGTTTAGTCCTGGTTTAGTCTGGTTTACCTGGTTTAGTCCTGGTTTAGTCCTGGTTTAGTCCTGGTTTAGTGGTTTAGACCTGGTTTAGTCCTGGTTTAGACCTGGTTTAGTCCTGGTTTAGTCCTGGTTTATTCCTCTTGTATTTTGAGTGTTTTTTTGTTTTTTTTCTGTTCATCTTTGACTCTGTTGGAGTTAATCCGGTTTAATCCTGTTCGTGCTGTTGTAATGATCTTGTCTCTACACTCCTCCTCTCATCTCTCTTTCTTTCTTTCTTTTTCTCTTTCTTTCTTTTTCTTTTTCTCTTTTCTATTTTTCTTTCTCTTTCTTTTTTTCTCTGACGCTCACGTTGATTAAAACGTAAAATATTAAACACAAACAATTCCAAATTTAAAGATATTTACTTGATGTTTATGTTGTCTCTCTCTCTTTTCCTCTCATCTGTCTTTCTCTCTCCTCTCATCTTTTATCTCTCTTCCTCTGTCTCTCTCCTTCTGTCTCTTCTCCTCTCCTCTTCTCTCTTTGGTCTCTCTCTCTTCTCGTCTCTTGTCTCTCTCTCTTCTCGTCTCTTGTCTCTCTCTCTTCTCGTCTGTCTCTCTCTCTTCTCGTCTCTTGTTTTGTCTCTCTCTCTTCTCGTCTCTTGTTTTGTCTCTCTCTCTTCTCGTCTCTTGTCTCTCTCTCTTCTCGTCTCTTGTCTCTCTCTCTTCTCGTCTCTTGTTCTCTCTCTTCTCGTCTCTTGTCACTCTTCTTCCGTTTTCCCTCTCGTCTTTCTTCTTCTGTCTTTCTCTTCTCATCTCTTCTCCTCTCCTCTCTCTTGTCTCTCTCCTCTCTTTTCTTCTGTCTCTCACCTCTCTTCTCTTCTTTCTTCTGTCTCTCTCTAATCTCTTCTCTCTCTCGACTTTCTTCTCATCTTTTATCTCTCTTCTTCTGTCTCTCTCTTCTCATCTCTTCTGTGTCTCTCCTCTGTCGTCTATTCTCTCTCTCTTCTCTCTCTTCTCGTCTCTTGTCTTTCTTTTTCTGTCTCTCCTCTCATCTTCTTCTGTCTCTCTCTTCTTCTTTCTCTCTTGTCTCCTCCCACCTCTCTTCTTCTTTCTCTCTTCTCATCTCTTTTCTCTCTTCTCTCCTCTTACCTCTCTTCTTCTTCTGACTCTCTCTTCTCGTCTCTCTTCTTCTCTCTCTCTTCTCTCTCTCTCTCTCTCTTCTTGTCTCTCTTCTGTTTCTTTCTTTTCTCTCGTCTCATCCCTTCTTCTTTTCTCTCTTTCTTTTGGCAGACGAGTAAAGGCGACGCGTTGGCGAGTCTCTTTCTTTTCTCTCATCTCATCCCTTCTTCTTTTCTCTCTTTCTTTTTGGCAGACGAGTAAAGGCGACGCGTTGGCGAATCGCGTTCAGAACACTCTGGGCTCCTACGAAGAGATGAAGGACCTGCTCACCAACCAGTCCAACCAGACGCACTTAGTGGGCGTGCCCAAAGGGGGCGGGCCCAACAGCCTGCAGACCCCGCCCACCTCTCTACAAACCCCGCCCGCTTCCCTACAGACTCCTCCCACCTCCCTCCTGACTCCTCCCACCGCCGCCACCGAGCGAACGACGACGGATCGACCCCCCGCCGCCGCCTCCGCCGAGCAAGACGCGCCCGCCGACAAGAGACTCAACATGCAGCCGCCGCCCGCCAACCCCCCCGC
>NW_026571207.1:927063-934563 GCF_026225935.1 Boleophthalmus pectinirostris | reverse complement strand
ACGCTGGCGCACACCGCCGAGGTACTACTACAAATACTACTACAAGTACTACTACAAATACTACTACTACTGCCCAAACTGACGCTGGCGCATACGACAGAGGTACTACGAATACTACTACTACTACTACTACTACTACTACTACTGCCCAAACTGATGCTGGCGCATACGACAGAGGTACTACAAATACTACTACAAGTACTACTACAAATACTGCTACTACTACTACTACTACTGCCCAAACTGACGCTGGTGCATACGACAGAGGTACTACGAATACTACTACTACTACTACTACTACTACTACTACTACTACTGCCCAAACTGACGCTGGCGCATACGACAGAGGTACTACGAATACTACTACAAGTACTACTACAAATACTACTACTACTACTACTGCCCAAACTGACGCTGGCGCACACACCGCCGAGGTACTACTACAAATACTACTACTACTACTACTACTACTGCCCAAACTGACGCTGGCGCATACGACAGAGATACTACGATACTACTACTACTACTACTACTACAAATACTACTACTACTACTGCCCAAACTGACGCTGGCGCATACGACAGAGGTACTACGAATACTACTACTACTACAAGTACTACTACTATACTACTACTACTACTGCCCAAACTGACGCTGGCGCATACGACAGAGGTACTACGAATACTACTACTACTACTACTACTACTACTACTACTGCCCAAACTGACGCTGGCGCATACGACAGAGGTACTACAAATACTACTACTACTACTACTACTACTACTACTACTACTACTACTACTACTACTACTACTGCCCAAACTGACGCTGGCGCATACGACAGAGGTACTACGAATACTACTACAAGTACTACTACTACTACTACTGCCCAAACTGACGCTGGCGCATACGACAGAGGTACTACAAATACTACTACAAGTACTACTACAAATACTACTACTACTACTACTACTGCCCAAACTGACGCTGGCGCATACGACAGAGTACTACAAATACTACTACTACTACTACTACTACTACTACTACTACTACTACTACTACTACTACTGCCCAAACTGACGCTGGCGCATACGACGAGGTACTACGAATACTACTACAAATACTACTACTAAAACTACTACTACTACTACTACTACTACTACTGCCCAAACTGACGCTGGCGCATACGACAGAGGTACTACGAATACTACTACTACTACAAATACTACTACTACTACTACTACTGCCCAAACTGACGCTGGCGCATACGACAGAGGTACTACGAATACTACTACAAGTACTACTACTACTGCCCAAACTGACGCTGGCGCATACGACAGAGGTACTACGAATACTACTACTACTACTACTACTACTACTACTACTACTACTACTACTACTACTACTGCCCAAACTGACGCTGGCGCACACCGCCGAGGTACTACGAATACTACTAATACTACAAATACTACTACAACAACTACTATTGCCCAAACTGACGCTCGCGCATACGACAGAGGTACTACTACAAATACTACTTCTACTACTACTACTGCCCAAACTGACGCTGGCGCATACGGCCGAGGTACTACAACTACTACTACAACTACTACTACTATTACTACTACTACTAGTACTACTGTTACTACTACTACTATTACTGCTACTATGACTATGACTACTACTACTACTACTACTACTACTACTACTACAACTATTACTTTCAAATCGGAATAAACCACACATTTACTTCGGAATTTTATTTAATTCCAAATCATAATTTTCATCAGGAATTAAATGTTTTCACGTTTTTTTTTTAAAGTGGAATTTATTTTTTATTCAGAATTAAATGCGTCATGTAAACGTGGAAACTTCTGCTTTGTGGTCCCGTTTTTTACAGTTTTGTTTTACTTAAAGCTTCACTGTGTAACTTTTCCTCCGTCGTCGTCGTCGTCGTGACGGAGGAAAACGATGAGTTTGAGTTTCAGACTCCGAGCAGATGTTTGTTTCACCAACGGATTCTGCTCCAAAACGAGTTTGAGACTAAACGAGCGGCGAGCATCTGGTCTGACAAGAAAAGAGAGGGAAGAAGAAGAAGAAGAAGAAGAAGAAGAAGAAGAAGAAGAAGAAGGGAGAGAGGGAGAGGAGGAGAGGAGAAGAGAGGGAGAGAAGAGGAGGAGAGGGAGAGGGAGAGAAGAAGAAAAGAGAGGAGAGAAGAAGAGGAGGAGTGAAGAGAGGAGAGGAGAGAGGGAGAGAAGATGAGAGGAGAGAAGAGGAGAGGAGAGAGAGAGAGGGAGAGAAGAAGAGAGGAGAGAAGAAGGAGAGGAGAAGAGGAGAGAGGAGAGGGAGAGAGGAAGAGAGGAGAGAGAGAAGAGAGGAGAGAGAGAGAGAGGAAGAGAGGGAGAGAAGAAGAGGGGGAGAGAAGAAGAGAGGAGAGAAGAAGAGAGGAAGAGAGAGGAGAGGAGAGAAGAAGAGAGAAGAGAAGAGAGAGAGAAGAGAGAGAGAGAAGAGAGAAGAAGAGAGAGAGAGAGAGAGGAGAGAGAGAGAGAGAGGAGGAGAGAAAAGAGAGGGAGAGAAGAAGAGGAGAGAGAGAGAGAGAGAGAGAGAGAGAGAGAAGAAGGAGAGAAGAAGAGAGGAGAGAAGAAGAGAAGGAGAGAAAAAGAGAGGGAGAGAAGAAGAGGAGGAGAGAAGAAGAGAGGAGAGAAGAAGAGGAGGAGAGAAAAAGAGAGGGAGAGAAGAAGAGGAGGAGAGAAGAAGAGAGGAGAGGGAGAGAAGAAGAGGAGGAGAGGAGAGAGAAGAGAGGAGAGAAGAGAGAGAGAGAGAAGAAGAGGAGAGAGAGAGAGAGAGAGAGAGAGAGAGAGAGAGAGAGAAGAGAGGAGAGAGAAGAGGAGAGAGAGAAGAAGAGAGGAGAGGAGAGAGAAGAAGAGAGGAGAGAGAGAAGAAGAGAGGAGAGAAAGAAGAGAGAGAGAGAAGAGAGAAGAAGAAGAGAGAGAGGAGAGAAGAAGAGGAGGAGAGAGAGAGAGGGAGAGAGAGAAAGGAGAGAGAAAAAGAGAGGGAGAGAAGAAGAGGAGGAGATAAGAGAGAGGAGAGAAGAGAGAGGAGAGGGAGAGAAGAAGAGGAGGAGAGAGAAGAGAGAGAGAAGAGAGAGAGGAGAGAAGAAGAGAGGAGAGAGGGAGAGAAGAAGAGGGGAGAGAAGAAGAGAGGGAGAGAAAGAAAGAGAGGAGAGAAGAAGAGAGGAGAGAGGGAGAGAAGAAAGGGAGAGAAGAGGAGTGAGGGAGAGAAGAGAGGGAGAGAAGAAGAGGAGGAGAGAAGAAGAGAAGGAGAGAATAAGAGAGAGAGAAGAAGAGAGGGAGAGAAGAAGAGAGGAGAAAGAGAAAAGAGGGACAAGGAGAGAGAGAGAAAAGAGAGAAGAGGGAGAGAGGGGAACAGCAAAGGAGAGAAAGAGAGAGAGAGAGAGAGAGCGATGGCGACAGGGAAGGAGGGCGGAGAGAAACGAGTTTGTGAGTAAACGAGCTCCGAGCATCTGGTCTGTCAAGAGAAGAAATGAGGAGAGATGGAGAGAGAGAGAAAGAAAGAGAGAAGAGGAGGAGAGAGAGAGTGAAGGATGGAGAGAGAGGAGAGTGAAGGATGGAGAGAGAGAGAGTGAAGGATGGAGAGAGAGGAAGAGGAAGAGTGGACGAGTTTGTGATTAAACGAGCTCCGAGCATCTGTTCTGTCAAGAAAAGAGACGGAGGAAGAAGAAAAAGAGGAGAGGAACGAGGGAGAGGGAGAACACAAACATAAGTGCTGCTTTAAAGCTTCTCTGTGTAACTTTTCTGACTCGCGACAAGAAAAGTGACCGAGTGTGTCTTTAAATCTGAGCTAATGTTACGATGGAAGTGATTTGATTATTTTGTGATACTTTTGCCTCAAACGTAACTTCAGTTTGTGAGTAAACGAGCTCAGAGCGTCTGGTCTGTCGAGGAGAGAGGGAGGAAGAAAAAGAGGAGACGAGAGAGAGAGATTTAATTAGATTATTTTTCCTCCTAAAACAAAACTTGAGTCTCAGTGTCAAAGAGTCAAAAAACTCAACAAACTGTGGGATTAATGTTTGACTGAAACACGAGACACAAAACACAAACCAGACTCACTAAAGTCAGACTCAGTAAAGTCAGACTCACTAAAGTCAGACTCAGTAAAGTCAGACTCAGTAAAGTCAGACTCAGTAAAGTCAGACTCAGTAAAGTCAGACTCAGTAAAGTCAGACTCAGTAAAGTCAGACTCAGTAAAGTCAGACTCAGTGAAGTCAGACTCAGTATCAGTAAAGTCAGACTCAGTAAAGTCAGACTCAGTGAAGTCAGACTCAGTAAAGTCAGACTCAGTAAAGTCAGACTCAGTAAAGTCAGACTCAGTAAAGTCAGACTCAGTAAAGTCAGACTCAGTAAAGTCAGACTCAGTAAAGTCAGACTCAGTAAAGTCAGACTCAAGTAAAGTCAGACTCACTAAAGTCAACTCAGTGAAGTCAGACTCAGTTAAAGTCAGACTCAGTAAAGTCAGACTCAGTAAAGTCAGACTCAGTAAAGTCAGACTCAGTAAAGTCAGACTCAGTGAAGTCAGACTCAGTGAAGTCAGACTCAGTAAAGTCAGACTCAGTAAAGTCAGACTCAGTGAAGTCAGACTCAGTAAAGTCAGACTCAGAATCAGTAAAGTCAGACTCAGTAAAGTCAGACTCAGTGAAGTCAGACTCAGTAAAGTCAGACTCAGTAAAGTCAGACTCAGTAAAGTCAGACTCAGTAAAGTCAGACTCAGTAAAAGTCAGACTCAGTAAAGTCAGACTCAGAATCAGTAAAGTCAGACTCAGTAAAGTCAGACTCAGTAAAGTCAGACTCACAGTAAAGTCAGACTCAGTAAAGTCAGACTCAGTAAAGTCAGACTCAGAATCAGTAAAGTCAGACTCAGTAAAGTCAGACTCAGTAAAGTCAGACTCAGTAAAGTCAGGCTCAGTGAAGTCAGACTCAGTAAGTCAGACTCAGTAAAGTCAGACTCAGTAAAGTCAGCTCAGTAAAGTCAGACTCAGTAAAGTCAGACTCAGTAAAGTCAGACTCAGTAAGTCAGACTCAGTAAAGTCAGACTCAGTAAAGTCAGACTCAGTAAAAGTCAGACTCAGTAAAGTCAGTCAGTGAAGTCAGACTCAGTAAAGTCAGACTCAGTAAAGTCAGACTCAGTAAAGTCAGCTCAGTGAAGTCAGACTCCAGTAAAGTCAGACTCAGTAAAGTCAGACTCATAAAGTCAGACTCAGTAAAGTCAGACTCAGTGAAGTCAGACTCAGTAAAGTCAGACTCAATAAAGTCAGACTCAGTAAAGTCAGGCTCAGTGAAGTCAGACTCAGTAAAGTCAGACTCGAAAAGTCAGACTAAGTCAGTAAGTCAGACTCAGTAAAGTCAGACTCAGTAAAGTCAGTAAAGTCAGACTCAGTAAAGTCAGACTCAGTAAAACTCAGTAAAGTCAGACTAAAGTCAGACTCAGTAAAGTCAGACTCAGTAAAGTCAGACTCAGTAAAGTCAGACTCAGTAAAGTCAGACTCAGTAAAGTCAGACTCAGAGTCAAAGTCAGACTCATAAAGTCAGACTCAGTAAAGTCAGACTCAGTAAAGTCAGGCTCAGTAAAGTCAGACTCAGTAAAGTCAGACTCAGTAAAGTCAGACTCAGTAAAGTCAGACTCAGTAAAGTCAGACTCAGTAAAGTCAGACTCAGTAAAGTCAGGCTCAGTGAAGTCAGACTCAGTGAAGTCAGACTCAGTAAAGTCAGACTCAGTAAAGTCAGACTCAGTAAAGTCAGACTCAGTAAAGTCAGACTCAGTAAAGTCAGACTCAGTGAAGTCAGACTCAGTAAAGTCAGGCTCAGTGAAGTCAGTCAGACTCAGTAAAGTCAGACTCAGTGAAGTCAGACTCAGTGAAGTCAGACTCAGTGAAGTCAGACTCAGTGAAGTCAGACTCAGTAAAGTCAGACTCAGTGAAGTCAGACTCAGTAAAGTCAGACTCAGTAAGTCAGTCAGTAAAGTCAGACTCAGTAAAGTCAGACTCACTAAAGTCAGACTCAGTAAAGTCAGACTCAGAACAGTAAAGTCAGACTCTAAAGTCAGACTAAAGTCAGACTCAGTAAGTCAGAACTCAGTAAAGTCAGACTCAGTCAGACTCAGTAAAGTCAGACTCAGTAAAGTCAGACTCAGTAAAGTCAGCTCAGCTAAAGTCAGACTCAGTAAAGTCAGACTCAGTCAGTAAAGTCAGACTCAGTAAAGTCAGACTCAGTAAAGTCAGACTTAGTAAAGTCAGACTCAGTCAGAAGTCAGACTCAGTAAAAGTCAGGCTCAGTAAAGTCAGACTCAGTAAAGTCAGACTTAGTAAAGTCAGACTCACTAAAGTCAGACTCACTAAAGTCAGACTCAGTAAAGTCAGGCTCTGTAAAGTCAGACTCACAGTAAAGTCAGACTCAGTAAAGTCAGACTCAGTTCAGTAAAGACTCTAAAGACTCAGTAAAGTCAGACTCTCAGTAAAGTCAAGTCAGCTCAGTAAAGTCAGACTCAGACTCAGTAAAGTCAGACTCAGTAAAGTCAGACTCAGTAAAGTCAGACTCAGTAAAGTCAGACTCAGTAAAGTCAGGCTCAGTAAAGTCAGACTCAGTAAAGTCAGACTCAGTAAAGTCAGGCAGACTCAGTAAAGTCAGACTCAGTAAAGTCAGACTCAGTAAAGTCAGTAAAGTCAGACTAAAGTCAGACTCAGTAAGTCAGACTCAGACTCAGTAAAGTCAGACTCAGTAAGTCAGTCAGACTAAAGTCAGACTCAGTAAAGTCAGACTCAGTAAAGTCAGTTAAAGTCAGACTCAGTAAAGTCAGACTCAGTAAAGTCAGACTCAGTAAAGTCAGACTTCAGTAAGTCAGACTCTCAGTAAAGTCAGACTCAGTAAAGTCAGACTCAGGTAAAGTCAGGCTCAGTAAAGTCAGACTCAGTAAAGTCAGACTCAGTAAAGTCAGACTCAGTGAAGTCACTAAAGTCAGACATAAAGTCAGACTCAAGTCAGAAAGTCAGACTCAGTAAAGTCAGGACTCAGCTCAGTAAAGTCAGACTCAGTAAAGTCAGTAAAGTCAGACTCAGTAAAGTCAGACTCAGACTCAGTAAAGTCAGACTCAGTAAAGTCAGACTCAGTAAAGTCAGACTCAGTAAAGTCAGACTCAGTAAAGTCAGACTCAGTAAAGTCAGACTCAGAATCAGTAAAGTCAGACTCTGTAAAGTCAGACTCAGTAAAGTCAGACTCAGTAAAGTCAGGCTCAGTGAAGTCAGACTCAGTAAGTCAGACTCAGTAAAGTCAGACTCAGTAAAGTCAGTAAACTCAGTAAAGTCAGACTCAGTAAAATCAACTCACTAAAGTCAGACTCAGAAGTCAGACTCAGTAAGTCAGACTCACTAAAGTCAGACTCAGTAAAGTCAGACTCAGTAAAGTCAGACTCAGTAAAGTCAGACTCAGT